>NW_020664389.1:6303366-6354348 GCF_002925995.2 Terrapene triunguis
AATAGCACATTTTATCTCTGAAGCAGACGACTTCTCAAAAATTGTAGGCCAGTGTTATAGGCAAGTGATCAGATACTGGAATGGGTAAAAAAAAGTAGTATACACTCATGCATATCTTGCACATTACTCGAAGTCAAACATTCAACAAAATGGGATGAGAGGGATATCAATCAGCTGCATAATCTCCCAAGAAAAAAGTAAAAATTCTTCCTGGGAATAACTTTATGGGGTAACACCAAATGAATTTGGCCCCAGAATAGCTGAGCTAAGAACAAATGGAAAACTGTGTTCTTCAAGTGAGAAATGTAGGCCCAGAGTTTGATTCAAATTAAGGGAAACATACAGAAGTTCTGTTTCAGTCACAGTTCTGTTTCCGTGCAGGCTGAAAGTACTGAAAGTTTGTCCTAAGAAAGACTTGATTGCAGTTTGTGTATGTAGGCTTACGTTGTGCTTCTTTCCTTTTAATTCATCCATATATGTTCAAAATTGGTGCCCCATCCCAATGGGACTGCTCACACTGGTAAAATTAAGTATGTGCATAAATGCAGGATAGGGCCTATATTCTGCTATACATCCTGTAAATAAAGACTTCTAGCATAATTTAAACCCATATCTAGTCCTACTTGGTTGCTCTCATGAAAAGTCAAGAGCCTATTCTTGAGTTCAGAGTTTTCTGATATCACAGAAGTTGTGGCAATATCCCAATTTGAACATTATATGCTTTCCCTGTGTACCCACTTCCCCAGTAAAAGACATGCACTGGAAACTTCATAGTCTGAATAGTAAATCGGTTATTAAATTGAATTTAGCATTTTTTGAAAATGAAGGCATGTTTTGTTTGATGGGCAAAACAAGAGTTTGAGCTTTAAAGCAATTGTAACATAGTGGATTAAAAACTGTCAGTATAATTAGATAAACAAAGACTCCCTAACATCTGTTCTCAATAGTGTACTTAAAAGACAGCCACTTCTTGTGTGGGGATAGTTGAAGCTATATTGGCATCCATTATGCAGGGCCATTGCATGGTCCTCACCTCACTCTGACTACACTCATCTGGCAAAGCTGCTTTGACCCATATATCTCTTCTTGCTGACTTTTAACTAAAATCTGCTTCTCCTGTTCATTATTTCTGCTTTCCATATGGAATCTTTTGTAGAATGGGACAAGAAGGGATATACAAGGGAAAATAAAATACTGGTAATCATGTCTGTCATCATCTTCTGTCCCGCTTCTTACATGACCATTGGTTGTTTATACACACATACACATGCTCATTTATATATTTCCTGTAATTCTCTTAGCTTTTCATTTGCTTTTTAAATGATTGAAGGGGGAGGGGACAGAGCATGGCTCTTAACCGCTCTATCTTTTTGTCTCTTGCTTCCTGACAGGTGGAATAATGTTTATATTATGGAAGCTTGTTTTGTTGTGTGGCTGAAATGAGAGGATTCTGATAAAATAATTATGGGTATATAATTTCCTTATTAAAAAGAAAGAGGTATAACACTCCCATATGTTCTGGAAATCTGAAGACAAATTTATAGAGCAAAAGTGCAAGGGGATGCAAATTATCAATACCAATTGTACTATTTAATGCCTTTGTATTAGATCTCCAGTTACTTAAAACTGTTAATTAAGATACACAGCCACCCTGTGAAAGTTTACAATGTACATAAACTATACAGCGTCTTTATTCTAGCAATATAGGATTTGAATGTGTTTGTTAAATAACCAGTCTATATATCAAAAACAGACACAAACAAGGAAAGCCGCCTTCAGTACTTTTAAGCCATCAAGCCTCACACCTAACCTCCCCGTAGTCCCCATCCAGCAGGCCACTCAAAGTTGCCATCCTCAAAGAGCGCATTGATCAGGGGGAACTTGTATTCAGACTGACTTATTTATTCAGACTTGCAGGCTTTATTGGCCAACTGTAGGTAAGGTGTCTTCTCCCAGAAAGCAAACAGCAGTGAGACAAAAAAATAATTGGAGGCGTGGGATGACATAAGGGGGGGGGGAACCAAACACACAGATACAGAAGTTGGAGACCTAAACCCTCTATTTCCATTAGGCCTATGGCTTCAATTTACCTTAATCCAGCTCTCCAAAGCGATCTATTTTTCCATGTCCTAAGCATTTACAAAAATAACTGACTTTCTAATTGCAGTGTACTTCCTCTTGTCAGTGAGAGCAGAAGGAGAGAGCAAATATGCAAGAAATAGAGATCTAATGTCCTTAAATAGTCTCAAAACCATGATTTAAGCAAACTCTCATACAGCCCCCCCCCCAAAAAAATTTTTAGGATTTGTCTACACAGGGAAGTTAATTTGGATTAAGGTAGGATGTGAATTTAAAGCAGAATACATATTCCAGATTAACTCTGTGAGGGAATGGATTTATTCTGGAATGAGTGCTTTATTCTAAATTATCTTAATTCACATCTGAAATGGATTATGCTAATTTGGATTAAAGCATTCTTATTTTGGAATAAGGGCATTCCAACACAGAGTTAACTCCCCTTGTAGAGAAGCCGTAAGGAAAGATTATTTTCTTTTTCTAAGGAGAATTGGCAGAGTGTGGCTGTGTGCCAGAGGCAGGAGAGGAATAAATGAGGTATAGATATATGGATAGAAGAGACTGCTTACTTGCCAATATTGCCAACCCAAAACATTCAAAAATCATGATATTTTAAGAAATGTTGGGCTCTTTTTATTTGCCTTCTAGTCATTCAGCCTTTCCAAGCGTTGCTTGGCAGCCACGAGGGCTATAAATTGACTTAAAGCCTCTCCTCTCCCCCCACCCGCACCCCAAATCCAAGAATATGAATTTTTTCCTGTAATTACATGACTTCAGGCCCTAGAGCTTTAAGAAAAATGCCAAATATCACAAGAGTGGGCAACACCAGGTTTCCCTTAGCTCACTACTTTCCTCTTGAGATCTGTTCCTTCCTCTTGTATATCCAGAGCGGAGTTAATGAGTTACTTTATAGAGAATGAGCCAGCAAAACTTCAGCAGCTTTGTTCAGTTTTAGCACCTCTGAACAGGGTGGGTTCAGTTGACATTGCAATCCTGAAACCCTGTACACCTGGTATCAGAGGGGTAGCCGTGTTAGTCTGGATCTGTAAAAAGCAACAAAGAGTCCTGTGGCACCTTAAAGACTAACAGATGTATTGGGGCATAAGATACATGCCCACATATCTACACCAGTGACACCATCACAGGACCTAACCACATCAGTTACAACATCACCGGTTCATTCACCTGCACATCCAACAATGTTATATACGCCATCATGTGCCAACAATGCCCCTCTGCTATGTACATCGGCCAAACTGGACAGTCCCTATGTAAAAGGATAAATGGAGACAAGTCCGATATTAGGAATGGCAATATACAAAAACTTGTAGGAGAACACTTCAACCTCCCTGGCCACACAATAGCAGATGTCAAGGTAGCCATCTTACAGCAAAAAACTTCAGGACCAGACTTCAAAGAGAAACTGATGAGCTTCAGTCAATTTGCAAATTTGACACCATCAGCTCAGGATTAAACAAAGATTGTGAATGGCTAGCCAACTACAAAAGCAGTTTCTCCTCCCTTGGTGTTTACACCTCAACTGCTAGAAGAAGGCCTCACCCTCCCTGATTGAACTAACCTAGTTATCTCCAGACTGATTCTTGCCTGCATATTTATACCTCCCTCTGGAAATTTCCATTACATGCGTCTGACGAAGTGGGTATTCACCCACGAAAGCTTATGCTCTAATACATCTGTTAGTCTTTAAGGTGCCACAGGACTCTTTGTTGCCTATACACCTGGCTGTTCTAAGGTAAAAATAAAGGTATGGAGGAAGAAAAAATGTGAACAGCCATTGTTAAACTATAATATGACAACCAGGCATGCTAGAAATGTGTTTTCCTGTAGATGGTCATGTGCAGTGCTGTCAAGGACACACAGGCTGGTAATAATTCCAGGGTAACTTGATTGTGTATATGATAGTTATCGCTACTGTGTGGACAATGCTTGAGATTGCATTATGAGTCTTGTGCTAATAGATTTTTTTGTTTTTAAACAGTCGCATGATCTCAGGGCTGATGAAATCAGCCTAGAGCGATGTTAGTAGGGTTTCCCTTCTTCTCCCAGAAGTTATGGCTGTCTTTCCCCTCACCTCAGGAACACAGTATAGAAGCAGGGGCCCTCTCCTGCCCTCATGCTAAAGAAATGGGCAACATCATGATGACCCTAGCCACCAGTGTATCTGGTTAGGCAGATAAGCTGAGCCCACTGCATGTTTTTGTCCTCCCCTCCTCTGAAAACTCTGCTGGGGAGGTGGTGGTGTCTTTCTCTCTCCTACCCCCACTGCCAAAGCAATAGGTCTTGCAAATAACACTTCATTACAATGCAGTTCAGTATTGCCAACCTTAAATGCTCAAAAATCATGAGTCATGTTTTTAAATAAAAAATCACAAGACTGTCTTAAAAATCATGAGATTCAAAATGGGGCTGTCTGGTTTCTGAACCATTATGGTGCACTGGGGTAACCTATTCAAATTTTTCTCCAACCACAAGGGCTGGAAACATAGATTAAAAGAAATGAAAACTGCTATTTTTATGAAATAACATGACTCCAGGACTTGGGGCTTTCAAAAACCCATCAAATATGACAAGACTTGTGATAAATTAGCAACATGGCAATTCACCACTCACAAGGTCATTGTTCAGGCTGTTTTCAGCCTTGTGTAGACATCCTAGCTTCAGTTATGGGTCATGAAGGCTAGAAAACTGCTTTCATTTTTCGACAGAAGCTTAGATTCTGATGTCATCATGATTCCAGGATCTGGGGCCACAGGCATGGGGCCTGTACCTTAATCCAGCCTTCCATGATCTCCTATTTTCTGATAGAAATCTTGCCAACCTTTACCATTATTCATAATGGCTCAAACTTCCATTAATTTCAATAGGGCTGATGCCACAGGCTGCCCTCAGTCATTCCCTACAACCTCAGCTGGCAGTAAGGCAGTCCCTTGTAAAAATGGCTGCCACTTTCCATTGTTTCTAATGGAACTGAAGATCGGCTGCCTTCAGGGAATATGGCTACCACCTGTGCTGTATGGCTAGAAACTGGGCAGAAAACTGTTAAGGGCCTAAAGAGTAGGAAGGAGACTGAGCCCTGGGTCTACCCTACAAACTTATGTTGGTATAACTCTGTTGCTCAGAGTGACACAGTTATACCAGCCAAACTCCTGGTGTAGACAGCACTGTGTCAATGGGAGGGCTTCTCCTGTCAACATAGCTGCTGTCTCTAAGGGAGATGAAGTACCTATGTCAACGGGAGAAGCTCTTAGCAACTTCATTGCCATTGGCGCACCTGCGCTGCTGCAGCATTGTAAGTGTAGACAGGCCCCGAGTGAGATGCATTGGGATAGGGAGACAAATCAGGAGACTGATTCTGAACAGCTAGTGGGAAGCTCTGCATTTTTAAGTGGTAACATAGAAATTGGAGGTGGGTATCTTTTCTCTAAACCTGCAAAAATCAGAAGGCAGCTAAATTAAACAATGCTGTTGGAGATTTTTTTAAACTAAGATTTTTAAGACAATGTCATTAGTTTGGTAGATGGGTGGTATGGAGAGTAAGAGTGCCTGACTCAATTTTAGAATGCTTATGTTTGGCAATATTGTAACAATCAACTGTCTAGTTTTCAGGGCAGTATTGTTGACATATTTGCCCCGTTTCAATAATGTTGGGGGGGGGAGGGGTGGAAATGGGAGAAAAGATACTTTTAGAAACAAATTATGAGACTGGGAATTAGGAATGGGCTAAGGAGAAGATTCATAATAGAAGCAGCAGTTTAGTGCCTCTTCAATATAGACACTGATCTTATTTCTTGGCAACCAAGATCCATAAATACCAGCCTTGATATAACAGATCCTACATGTCATCTGACAAGATGTCTGTAACTTGGTAATTAATGCGCAAAGGGATGAAAGAGTATAGTATATCAAAATGCATTTGTTTTCTGTTTACATGCAAATGTTACACCCTTTAACCAGCCCATGAAAATATTTGTTTCCCCACCAAGTTTTCCATTTTTGAAGGTGGAGAAAAGGTTGGTAGAGCCATAATATTTTCTTGTTTATGAGGCTCATGTTCATTTTTTTTTTAAGTTTACTTTTTTCACTGGTTATATTAGCTGTTCATGATTGACTCTGCTAGTCAAAGCACAATTATTGATTTGAACAAATGAGCAAAACTTCTGGTTTATAATTGTCTTTTAATGTTGCATTGACATTGCACCATGTCCCCGTTAAAAATGTGATATCTTCAGGGAATTTGTGGCTATCATTGCTTTGTCATTCTAAGGACATTGATTTTTTTTATTTATATAGATCTACATTACAAGGTTTGTGGCTCACTGGCTTATTATTAAATGATCATGCGGAAATAACTAAATGCCAAGCTGTAGACAAATTTAAGCTACAGGGCATACTTAAGTAGATGCTGGACATCTCCGGACTCTGTTTATTTCAAGCAGTCAGAATGTGATAATCTTTCCCTGTATAGTCTTTTAGGAAAATCAGAATAGTTATGCTGAATCATCATGTCTTTACTGATCCAGCTTTGGCAACATATTTTGGGACAGTGACATTCTTAAATATGAACAAACATCATGTAGTTTAGGTATGTGTATTGTTTCTATAAGAATATAAACAAATATTAAGTCAGAGATTGTGACTACCATATCTTAGTCTGAAAGGTTGTTCTCCCATAATGCTTTAAGATCATAAAGACAGGGAGGATAAGAATATACAATACAGTGTTTTTTCTATGAGAAACAGATTACCAATACTGCTGAGGACTTATCTCTCCTGCTGGTTACTCTCTCAAAAAATCACAGGCTTGTAGTTTTCCATCTAATAAATATTTCATACAATTATGTGAATAATTAGTGAAACAAAAGTTAAATTCTATTTTAAAAGGCACAAGGTGAACTAAAGCATTAGTAAAGTGCAGTTAAGTCTTGAACATTTATACACTATAAAGCAGGAAATCTCCACACAATAGAGATTAATACTCTGTGTGCATACTGTATTGTGCTCAGCCCTTAACATTCTGAACTGGGACTGTGGCAGTCGTTATCTCTAGCAGGTTTCTTGGTGATTTTCAAGCCCAGCTTTACCTACCCAAGTGGCAGTGACACCAGCTTTCACTGAAGCCTTATTACTCTTAAAAGAGCAATTTGGTTGGTTGCACGGCTATTAGGATCAGACACTCAGGCTTAAAGCTGTCAGTACAACTGATACTCATCTTTTTTTCACAATCCTGACATCTTTTTCTCTTTTCTGCTGGACACTAGCATTACTGTTTTTATCATTTTCAATCAAGCTCATGCTGAAAGCTGAGGAATATATTCCCACTGAAACCAAAGTGAGGAGCAGAAATTATTTTATAGCTACTATAGTAGCAGCAGGGCTGGCTGCATGTTGTGTGGGAGAAACAGGATCAGTGAGAAATGTGTGGCTTTCCTCAGGGCTACCTCATTGAGATATTACTTCAACATCTAAGGATGGCAAAACAACTACTTGCTGTGATTTTTCAGTGATTAATGACTCCTCCTTAAGCAAAGAGTGTGTGGAAAGTGGGAGAGAAGATGTAACAAATTTTATGAAAATAACTTGTGGAAATGTTATCATCAGTGAAATGGGGGGAAATTACTATGCTTGAACTTCTTTTCATTCTGATGTTGTTCTTCTCTGGACCAACGCTGAGCAAGCTAAGTAGGACCAAAAGCAAACACTGGAAGGGTGGTAAGTGATAAAAGTTTTTTATAATGAATGTCTGGGTGAGATTCGAAAACCCAGGGTTAATGTTGAGCTAAAGGAAACAAAGCTGTTTTGAATGCTAAAGATTTTAGATTGTCAATTGGATTTGAGAGAGAATCTGAAAGCAAAGCAGGGAATTTAATTTGTTTGCTTGTTAGTTTGTTTATGTAAAGCATTTATTTCCTAGAGGAATTATAGTTACTTACTATATAAATAGCAAAAGTTCACTTAAGGCCCTGGAATGTCAGGACTAGTTTTTCATCTAAAAATATACAGGTAAATTAGAAACCAGTGTTTTCAAGATTGTGAGAATATTAAGAATTTTGTTTTCATTATGGAGACCTGGGGCCAGATGCTTATAGCTTTTACTGCAAATAACTGTGCTTGCTATCTGGAGGTTACATTATTTAAAAAAACAGGGGGGGAAATGAACTCAACCTGTTTTGAGTGCAGAATTGTTAGTATATTTTGTGTAATGATTAGACAGACTTTTTTTTAGAGAACATTAATGTTCTAAAATGCAGTGCCAGCATCAGTAATTGGCTGGCTGACTATATTGGTGTTGATGTGTTAATAAAGATAAATTGTATTAACTTTATTGAAGAAAAATCTGCTGTGCTAAAAAAACACTTATGGTTTTTGAAGGCTGCAATCCATTTTCTTCAGCTGATGGAAACTGCAAAGGAGATTTACCCTGTATATTTTGTGAACAGTTCACTAAATATGCCATTTTGTAAAGTTCACTTTGTTTTGCTTCCCTTGCATGACATTTTTTTATGGAAAACATGGGTTATCAAGATCTGATAATCAAATGGCCCAGTGAGCATAAATGATGTTGCATAAATATTTGGACCAAGGGACTATACATGCTGGATAGGATGTTTTTTCCCCCCAGGTCTTTCTTGATATTGTTGATTGGATGCACCTTAGGAATTTTGTTTCTTACAAGTACTGCCACAGCATGCTGTGTGTATCTCCACTTTAATAGCACTTTCAGTTTTCCTCTTCTGTCAGTGTTGTGATCTGAGGTTAAAGAGTAGCATCAATATTAAAAAGAAGTTTTAATAATGTATCACAACATCTCAGCAGGAGAGTTTTGCCTCTCCCATCCTCCCTACTATAGTTCCCTTTGTTGCATTAAAGCATTACAAATCTTCCACCTACTGTACCTTCAAGGGAAAAGTTCCAGCAGGCACTTAAGCTGGGCTGTTAAGGCAAGGGTGGCCAGAACAGCATATCTGCAAATTATTTTCTGTTCCTGTAAATCCCATTATCACACTACTCATATCTCACAATGCTGTTACTGGTCCTCTTTCTTGCAAATTACAAACTGTTATTTACTCTGTGCTGTATGATCTCTTCTCAGAGGCATGTGATTCAGGCATATGTTACTATCAACTTCTTGAAATTTCAAAAATATTATCTTTTTAGAGTCCAATCTCCTTTTTATTTTTATTACTTTAAATGAAACTGGCAAATGAGAAGTGCATCAGTCCAATCTCTTAGCCTTTAACCAAAGGAACCAGATCCTGAAAACTTAGATATTTACTGAAGAAGTTATGTGGCAGGTTGAAAATAACCCCACCCAGGACTATTGAGTAATGCTGTTACCTTGTTCTGTATGTTTATAAGAAAAGAAACTTAACTGTTTCAAGCAGACAAAGTTGCTTAAGAATTCTTCTGAAAAGAGACAAAAACAAGGTTGTTTTGGAAAAATGATCTCTAACGACACTAACAGTAAGTGTGGTATATTTGCTGTATGGTAGTATTTGTTTTTTTAATTCAGAGTCTGTGCAGTATTGTTACTAATTAAAGAACTGTTTGTTTTGAGGGCTACATATACATCTAAGGGAAAGTTTTCAGTTTACTATCTGTTATAATGTGTGTGTTCTAGAGAATGCATTGTTAGTTCCAAAATAATTTTTAGCTTGTTAGAACAAAAACGTAATGTTGGTAACCATTTTTGTAAAGTAGGGGCAAGCAGTGAAAGTCAACCTCTGCTTATACTTTGACTTTGGTATTTTCTTCAGCATGCATGTCGAACTAGAGATGGTCAGGAATTTTTCAGTGAAAAATGTTTTGTCAGAAAATGCTGATTTTTGGTTTGGGTTGGGGGAAGAATTTTTTTTTCACCGTAACTTATTGGTTTCCATTAGGGTTACCATTTTTTAAAATAACAAAAAGAGGACACTCCAAGGGGCCCCGCCACTGTCCCAACTCCGCCCCCTTCCCCGCCCCGGCCCCACCCCAACTCCGCCCCTTTCCCAAAGTCCCCGCCCCAACTCCGCCCTTCCCCTGAACGCTCCGGCCCCCTGTTCCTCCCCCTCCCCTGCTTCTCGCGAATCAAATGTTCACAGGAAGGTTGAAACAGGGAGGCAGGCAGCAGGTAAGCTGGGGCGGGGGGGGGGCACGAGGAGGCGCGGCCCAGTCCGGCCCCCTGGCCGAGCGGCTCGGCTTGGGCCCTAGGGCGCCAGCCCCAGTTCCAGCTGAGTGCGCCAGCCCCGGCCCGCCCCGGCCCCGGCGGTTCCAGCTCGGCTCGGGTCCCGGGGTACGGGCCCAGCGGCTCCGGCCCGGCTTGGCTCGGGCCCTGGGGGCGCTGGCCCTGGTTCCGGTGGAGCGCGCCGGCCCCGGCCCCGGTGGCTCCAGCTTGGCTCGGGCCCCGGGACACGGGCTCCGGCCCTGGTGGCTCCGGCCCAGCTCGTCCCTGGTTCCGGCCGAGCGCGCTGGCTCCGGCGGAGCTGCCCCGGCCCGCCCCGGCCCCGGTGACTCCAGCTTGGATCGGGCACCGGCCCGTCCGGCCCCGGCCCCGACCCCGGTCGAGCGGTGCCGGCCGGCGGCCGAGCACCGCCAGCCCCAGCAGCTCCGGCTCTGGCCCCAGCGCGGATCCAAGCCCCACGACCGCTCCCTATTTTCCCGGACATGTCCGGCTTTTTGCAATTTCCCCCCGGACGGGGATTTGACGACCAAAAAGCCGGACATGTCCGGGAAAATCCGGACGTATGGTAACCCTAGTTTCCATGAAACTTTCACTGGGAAGGTTTCTCAGGTCCAAATGGTTAAAATGAGAGAGAGAGAGAGAGAGAGAGAGAGAGAGAGAGAGAATATCTGACTCCAGAGTAGCCTACTGGTTAGGACACTCAACTGGGCTTTGTGAGACTATTTAATTCTATGCTATGAGAGGAAGCAATGACTTGAACCTGGGTTCCCTGGACTACTAGCTGTTTTGGTGTGGGTTGCTCTCTTGTGGGTTTTTTTTTTCCACAAAAGTTTTTGAAAGGTCTTGGTTTTGTTCCAATGTGGAATGAAAACGAACTTAGAAACCTCAAAGTTTTTTGTGGAATGGTGTGACGGGTTGGCTCACAGAAACCCCCTTGGGAGCTGCCACCCGATGTGCAAAGACTACCCCTGCTCCTGTTTTCCCTGCTAGCTCAGGACTCCAGCACCCTGTCTTGCTGAGCCAGACACTCCCATCTGCTCCAACACAGACCCAGGGTCTGAATCACTTGTCCCAGAGCTGCAAGTTTACCTGAAAACAGCTCACAGAAGTATGCTTGTCTTTAGCACTCAGATGCCCAACTCCCAATGGGGTCTAAACCCAGATAAATCCATTTTACCCTGCATAAACTCATAAATTGTTTGCCCTCTATAACACTGATAGAGGGATATGCACAGTTGTTTGCTCCCCCAGGTATTAATACATACCCTGAATAAATTACTAAATAAAACATGATTTTATTAAATACAGACAGTAGGATTTAAGTGGTTCCAATTAGTAACAGACAGAACAAAGTAAGTCACCAAGCAAAATAAAATAAAATGCGCAAATCTATGTCGAATCAAACTGAATACAGATAATCTCACCCTCAGAGATGCTTCAGTAAGTTGTTCTCAGACTGGACACCTTCCAGGCCTGGGAACAATTCTTTCCTCTGGTACAGCTCTTGTTGCAGCTCAGGTGATAGCTGGGGGATTCTTCATGATGGCTCCTCTCTCCCCTTTGTTCTGTTCCACTCCTTTATATATCTTTTGCATAAGTCGGGAACCCTTTGTCCCTCTGGGTTTCCACCCCCCCTCACTGGAAAAGCACCAGGTTAAAGATGGATTCCAGTTCAGGTGACATGATCACATGTCACTGCAAGACTTCATTGCCCACTTGCCAGCACACACATATACAGGAAGACTCACAGGTAAACACAGCCATCTGCGGATAATGGTCCTTGTTAATGGGAGTCATCAAGATTCCAAACCATCATGAATGGCCCACACTTTACATAATTACAATAGGCCCTCAGAGTTATATTTTATATTTCTAGTTTTAGATACAAGAGTGGTACATTTATACAAATCGGATGATCACACTCAGTAGATTATAAGCTTTGTAATGATACCTTACAAGAGACCTTTTGCATGAAGCATATCCCAGTTACATTATATTCACTTATTATCATGTTTTTATAAAACCATATGGACTGCACAACGTCACATGGTTTTTTTTTTCCCACAAAAGTTTTTGAAAGGTCTTGGTTTTGTTCCAATGTGGAATGAAAACAAACTTAGAAACCTCAAAGTTTTTTGTGGAATGGATTCTAGTTTTCTGGCCAGCCTACCAGAAACTTTCACTGGTGGATAATGGGATTTAGGCACATAGACGCTGTTATGCTTATAAGAAGCACACAGAATCTTTTTCAGGGGGAAAGGAAACACACCACATTTATTGGAGATACAACAATTAGCATATGAATTCAATCATATATATATATATACACACACACACACACAGTCCCGCCAGTCGATGTTATAGTTACCAGTCCAGAGTCTGGATCAATCTAGTGGCCAGCTAGGTTGATCACGGGTAGGTAGGAGCCGGGTTCTGTCGGTTGCGACATGGTGCTCCAGGGAAGTCTTGGCAGGACAAACCCAAAGTTTCTTGGCAAGGCACCTTGTTTATATAGTGATTTTCCTTCATTGGGACCAATGAGTTTTGCACCATCATGCTGTAATTAATTGTTGTTTGACAAGTGCTTGTTTTCTTAAATTGTTCTTATTTTTTATTTTGTTTTTCTATTAAGTATCTCAGGGAGTTATCCCATGCTGGTTTTGATCACAGCTATCTTGTCCCAATTAATAGGTGCCTGTCTCATCTTTAGAGTTGTCAATCTGCCCTCCTTTGACATTTCAATAGGGGCGTGTTGCAATCTCCTGGCACCCTTATGTTTGTCTTCAGTTCCTTCTTAGAACATCTGGTCCAGTAATGGCCTTCACACTTATCTTCTAACACACACATTCCTCATTCACACATAAAACAGGATTGATTTACTCAAAGCATTTGAACAGGAACATCAAATTGCAATGCAAAAGAAAACAATCATTGCATTCTTTTAATTATTTCAAAATGCTAAACCTACAAGAAAGTAATGACCCTAAAGGTCTGTCACTGCCTTGAAATCAACACAAATTCTGGCTAATGCATCTTCACCAATGGCCAATTAGGCCATTCCTTTCTGCTTTCAGAAAGGGTGGCTGGCAAAATATGGTCAAATGATACACAATACATTTAATACATGCTACATTATTATTCTTTATCCTTCATTCTAAATTATACAAAATACAAACATAAGATCCTACTACTACAACCTGAAGTATTATCTAATAAATTCCGATTAGATTTCTATTTTACCAATGAAAGAGTGACCTTACAGCACCATTACTGGAGCTTATTGGAGAGTGGAACCCAAAATATAAACTGGGATTTCCAAAGTATCTCAAGGGAGTTAGGCACCCAGCTACCAATTCCTAGCCACAGTGTCCATAAAAGAAATATATATGATGCAGTATGTATACATCTGGAGAAATAAAGGGCATATCCTAAGCTAGGGTAAATCAGCAGAGCTCTGCTGAAGTCAATGGCTACAGTGATTTACACTAGTGGAGGAACTGGCCCATACAATTGACCCTATCCTACAATTGTAATTGCAAAGTGGACTTTTGCATCCTCATGGAGCAGCATTGACTTCAATGGGGCTCAGCGCACCATAGATCCATTTGTAGGAGTACATTTGTACTTGAGTACTTTTGTAATAAATTGTCAGAAGTATAGTGAATAGAAAATGTTGGGGACCTTAATTAAAGTCAAATGAAAATCTCCAATAATAGATTTTTTTCAATTAATTGTTTTTTTTTTAACAGATTTTTTTCAAATTCTCAAATAAAAAAACCTTATCTCCTGTTACAGGAGGAGGGACAGTATGGCAGTTTTCATTTTAGCTTTTTAGGCCAAGTGAAGACTATTGATTTTGTAAACCTCTCCAGTTCAGCCAAAGCTAAACTTTTTCACCAAAGTTCCAATCCCTGGTAAGCCATTCTTTAGAGACTTTGCTGAATAGCATTACAAGGTTCTTGTTTCTCAGCAAAATATTTGTATATTGTAATCCTTTAGGAACTTACAGCTCCAAATGCTGAACACCCACTCATTGAAGTCAAAGGAGCTTTGGTTTTCAGCATCTCTGAAAATCAGCCGTATAGTCAACAATGATTGAACCTAGTGATGCTAAATAATAGCCCAAATTTATTCCTGATTTAGTTCCTATCAAATCAGTAAACTTATGCCAGGAGGTGAAATTGGCCCACTGTGTTATTGGGAGAAATATAAGGAAAGCAAATTGTATTTTCTAGTTGCTTATATTTTGGTATCTTGGAAAACTTTTAAAAAATGCATTGCAGTATGGTGTTTAAAAGTGCTTAGCTGCAGTGCACTGGGATTTAGAAGCTAGTGTTCACGATAAACTGGAGCCTAAAAGTAAAACCTGGAGTTACAAATCAACTTTTTCTCGCTCAACCAAGATAACACATTATGATTCAAATTTTTAAGAAGGATTTATAACTCAGAGAACAAAAAACTGTGAGAAGACAATTAAATCCCCTTTTTAGTTTATCTTAAATCGGAAAGTAGATCCCCGCCTGAATTCATTTTTCACAGTGCTTTGGAATGCCAATGCACATTGTAAAGGGAAAAGTATTTAATGTCTGAAAGCACATAGACATTTCTTCATATGCACGTGGTAGTGTTCTTTAGATGTTCATTGAAACTATCAGAACAGTGATGGAGGGTTTAATGGAATGTTTTCCCCGTGCATTGTCTTTGGGGACCCCCTGCAAAAGTGTTGGGTAATTTGATAATAGGGTATCTCTGAATGATGAAGATTATTGTGCTGCTTCAGACAATAACGCACATTTACTGTTCTCTAGTGATATCAGATCTAAAAGGACATCTGTGAATTATAGTATGGTGGTGAGAAAAGTTACTTTGATAATTATTGCCAAAAGGTTCATTTCTATAGGACCTCAGCACTGTTCAGGACCTACACGGTCCGGCTCAAATACCAAACATTATTGTTCAGAGACTACTTTCTATGGTAACTACCTAAGTTGGAAACAATATTTTCTATGGGGAAAATAGAATTATGCCTAATGTGTTATCTCACAATAATTATGAACCTAACTTGCATCTTCACTGCATAGCTGTGTGACAAATCTTTATGGAAGCAGAGACAGAGAAAAAAACAGGAGGCTAGTAAGGGACTATCGTACTTATTGGCACATATTAACAGTTTGTATTTATTAAACCCAATTTGCTCTTCCAGCTGTATAAAATAATGTAATGCATTTTGCCCTTTTGTGTATGTCTACACTGCAATAAAACACCCATGACTGGCCTATGTCAGCTGTCTTGGGCTTGTCAGGCTCAGGCTGTGGGCTATAAAATTGCAGGTTAGATGTTCAGGCTTGGGTGGGAGCCTGCGTTTTGGGACTCTCTCTCCCCTCACAAGGACCCAGAGCTCAAGCTCCAGCCTAAGCCTGAATGTCTACACCACAATTTTATAGCCATGCAGCCTAAGCACCACAAGCTCAAATCAGCTGACACAGGCCAGCCATGGGTATTTTATGGCAGTGTAGACATACCCACTATGTCTAAGAGGGACTGAGTTAGTAATCTTTCATGCCTAAATCAAGTTTTTATCATACAAGTGCAACAGAATCATATTTCAACTGCTGTTTCAGGTCACATTATAGTTAAATTTATGGCAAAAGATACACAGAGGTTGTGAGAGTCCTAATAGTATCACTTATGAGGTATTAATTTTAAGGAGGAGAAAAATGCCTACATTATTGTTTGAATGTAATTATAGAGTGCGACTCTTTCAGGCTGTCTGCAGACTGATCAGCATATATATTCATGTCTTATAGAGCATATTACTTAAGCTAAGCTTTATCATCAGTTCCATTTTTATGGATATGTTGTATACTATCTATGCTCAGACTCAGGTGCTGACCCAAAGATCAGTTGATGAAAAGAAACCTACATAAAAGGTTCTGATTTTCAGAAGTGGTTAAAAACCCACAAATCCCTATAAAGTCCTTGGAAGTTCAGTAACTTTGAAAATTAGGCTGCTTGTATTTAGGTGCTTAAGTATGGATCTAGGAGCCAAACTTGTTTGAACATTTGGGCCTGCAATTTTAGTCTAAACGTACCTAAAGTGATAGATGTGACTCTTTCAAATACTGAGGAAGTCTGAAAAAGCTAATCTTTGTGCATGTTTAAAAGAAAATATGAGTGTTTTGAGCATTTGAGACTGTGTAATAGTTTGGTTTTTTAAGTTCACTTTTTCCCTTTACTCTAGGGTTTAGATCCAAGGCAGTGGGGTGCACACAGCAGAGCCCTGTACCCTCATAGAGTCTCATTGAAGTCAAAGGGGCTCCATGGAGGTGCACAGAGTTTCCTGCAGACTTCCTGTATTTCCCTGCAAGATCAAGGTCTTAATTGGTCCCATTTCACATCTTCATACACTCTACCTTGCCTGAAATGTCTGTCCACATATTAAAAGCTCCTTAACCAAAGTTATGTTTGTAAACCTGAGAAAAAATTTAAATCAGGAATATAAGGAATTAATTACAAGAAAATAAATGTGGATAAAGGAGATTTGGAACAGTTATGAAGTATCGCCCACATTAAAGAATTAGTAGGCAAAAACAAACTCTCTTAATTAGGTCAACAAATAGAATGAACACATGGAAATTGCCTGCTAAATGTGATAAGAGCACATATCAGAAATTCAAAATGATGAAACCTATGCACATACCAGAGTGGCTAAGAAAGAGCCACACTTGTTTTGGCTTTCCCTTTCTAGTAATATTCAAAGACAATGATGTTGGTTGTTAAATAGCATTGATTTTAGGTGCTAACACTTGAAAGCATGATCTAAAGAGTACTTACAGTACATTGTCTCTTTTGAGAGCCATTATTAAACTCCTTCAGAAAACATCTTTGCTTAATACCTTCAAAAAATCAAGAGAGAGAATGAGAGGACAGGAATTTTGGACAGATCATTTGATTTTGGAAAGTGAGACTCAAAACTGCCAATAATGAAAAGCTGTTGGTATTTTAGCATTCCTGTTCATTAAGACTGTGTCAGCACATCCATTATAAACTATATTTTTTTCAGGGGTTTACAGCTTAGTCATATAAACTTGTTTCAGGCTGAAATCAGGCTTATGTTGGAAGCAAATTTCATGTTATCAGTTTTCAAACACAAATCTATAATCTTCAATTAGTTGAGTATTAAAACAAATATTGGCATGCATGTATGTGTTGAACTGAAAAATGGCTTTTAATCGGGTGGAGGGAGCCACATAGTTCAGCAACAGCAGCAAAATCTTTTTTAAAAGCATTTTTTTCTCCCCCAGCCTTTGCTCTTGAAGATCACAGTGAAAAGAAACTAAAAAATGAAATCTTAGTTTGGGCTGAACCTCAATCATTTTATGCCCACTTTTCAGAGGTACTAAGCACCTGCAGCCTCTGTTGACTTCAGTCAGGTTTGTGAATGCTCAAAATAATTATTCTCAACACTCCTCAAAACAATGTTCTTAAAATGACTGTGTGAAGCTCTAACTCCTTTAGAGCTCCTGTTTCCTCTGAGTGTCAGGAAGTTGTTTGGAAAGTATCCTGACTTTCCTTGAGGCTTAGTTTGTGTGTAGTTTTTGTACTGATATATCTAAGCTGGTTAAGAGTGTGATTTTTTTTTTTTAAACTGACATATTTACACCAGCACAACCCCTATTTTGGGTGCAGTTATAGAACTATAAAGGTGCCTTACACCGGTATAGCTTACACCCTTTTCTGTACATGAATAAGCTCTATGAGAATAAGCATATTGTACGTGAAGGTTGTGCTGCCTTAACTATACCACTATAGTGGCATAATTTCCTTGTTTAGCCAAGGCCAATGTGCTTGACTGTATTTTTCAGTTCCCATCCCTGTGAACCTCTGAGAACTGTGAGTAAGAACTACTCCTTGGTTATTGGAGATTAAGGAAGTGCTCTTCACCTTGTCCCAGACTTCATATTTAAAAAGAAATGATGGTCCATATTAGCAGCAACTCCTGTACATGCTGTTTTTATAAATCTAAATCCCTCTGACCCATATATAATCCAACCTTTAGCTGGGAAAGTTGACTTTTGTGTGTAAGTAATTTTGCTTATGGTATATTGAAATCTAATAATTCCATTTTAGAAGGTTTAGAGGTCAATCGAATAAAAAAAATGAACAAGTTAACAAGCTGTACAAGGTGGTTGTCCTGGCTTTATCTGAAGTAAAAAATTAATCATCGAGGTATGGCACAACAAGAAAACCCATTATGAAGAAGAAGAAAAAAATTAGCCATCTCTGAAATTTATAGTCAGTTTACCTCACTTATATCCCACAATAATCCATTCAAAAATGTATAGCCCTCTTATTACAGTGACTCAGAGACAATCATCTGTGTGACTCTGAAGTGGAAGAAAGTAGTAAGTTTGGTGGCCAACATTTGTTTGGGTAGCTAATTGAGTAGACTGAGTTTTAAAAGTGTAAGATACTCATCAGTTCCTCATTGAATTCAATGGAAGCTACTGCATACTTAGTTAGCACTTTTGAAAATTAGGCCAATTATTTTGGTCCCCAAGTATGGAATTATAAAAGAAACGTTACCTAAGTGTGGGAGGTTTCCTGTCTATCAAAAGACTTTGCATACTTGTTCAGTGTTTTTTAGAAGCCACAGACCCTTTGATACTCTCTGATTTCTTGAGAAGAATCAGGTAGAGTCTTATTGGCTAACCATTTCCCTCAATGTACCTTTCCATACTAGGGTAAGTTGTGACAAATGGGTTGGTGTGTACAATCTGCCATATCCTACCTAAAAATCAGCTTGTTATCCAAATAGAACACTCCTCCAAACTCTGAGTTAAAGCACTTTTATAACATCATCAGTAAATATAATGAATAGTTTCATTGCCTTTGTTTAACTGGGAAGAGCTCACTGATGTATTTGGTATAGCTGCTGATATTCGCAACTAGGTCCTAATTCTCCTCTCACACTGGTGTAAATTGGGTCTGCATTAAATGGAATTATGCCAGTGAAAACTGGTATAAGTGAGAAGAGAATCAGACCTCCAGAGTCCTATCTATGCTACCTTATATCTGGTAGTCAGCCTGGACACTCAGAAAGAGAGAGGTTAATCTGGAGATGGGAGCCTCTTGAAGGCACAGTGTAATATTCTGTAATATTTGATGAAGAAAGGAAAAAAAGATTTCTAATGTATATTGAAGAATTATAGAATATGTCAATGCAGAGCCCAAAAGACTTAAAGATCTTCTCTTGACCATCAAATATAGATAGCATTCTCTTTTGTAATGAGACTCTCAATGTGCATGTCCAGTCACTTACCACCTCAAATTTACTGAGGAGTTTTAATGTGGGTGTTTGTACTAATAGGACTGATAGGCTAGATTGAAATGGGTCTGATGGAGCCATTATTATCTGCTCATTCAATGATCCATAAAGATAAGGATTTACATAATAACCAGAACATTTCTAAATGAGTTATTGACCCCTACAGTGTCAAAAATCCACTTAATTCAACTGTTTTCAAAGTGTGTGTGTAATGTCATTTCACAAGATACCAAAGACTAAATATTTCATGCAATAAATAAATAAATAAAACCCTACATTAAAAAATATTTAAGGTTACAAAATAGAATAAATAGCAAAATAATCTAGCAAAAAAAAATGAAAAATTTCAAACATTAGAAATTTCCATTTTGTATTTTCCCCTCTCCACTTCCTTCTCTTCCCTTCCTTTTTCCTTATTCCCTTTGAGAATAATAAAATGATTGATGTCCAGAGGTTGTATATTTTTTTCTTTTTTAACCTTTCTCTGTGCTAATGTGTAGCTTTTCAGAACTACTATAACTTTTTAAAAGTTAGAGTAGCAAAACAGTGGGGATCTACAGTATTTATTGAAAAATCAATTAATGTTAATATGTTTAATGCATATGGGTGGACATAGAAAGGCGTATAGAGCCCTCTGATTTATACTTTGATCTTAACATTTGTTGTTTTACCTTTTTTCATAGCATGGCCATGGCCAGAATCTAATACTCATGTTGTGTAGAATATTACTCCATAAGCAGCCTTATTAACTTCAGGAGGACTTGATGGGGTAAGATGCTATTCAGTGTGTCAGAATCTGGCCCTCAGTGAGCATCAACTTTAACTTTGAATGCCTCTGTTATTTCATACTTTGTGTCACAGCCTAAGTGGTGTTTGAACAATTTCTTTCCTTTGGAATTAATTATTGTCTTCTCATTTATAAAGTACATTTTACAAATTATCATCCTCATAAGCTGTTCATTAGGGAGTTCTTAATCTCTTTTCATCAAACAGCTTAAGTAAACTTACATTAATACTATCTGCATTAAAACACGTGCAGTACTATATACAAATATTGTATTGGTGTATTTCAATTTTCATTCATTTCAATGTCTAAAAGTGATCTCGTACGTGAAATTAATCATATAGATTCAGTATTATGGACCTTGAGGAAAATGTAATAAAATGCAGTTTTGGCAATATGATTATACTCCTGTGGAAAATCTGCTTTAACATTTTGCCCTATTCTCTTATTTTTGTGAACTTTGATGGTAGAGATAAGAACGGTTTGGACTAACATACAGTAAGAG
This sequence comes from Terrapene triunguis, assembly GCF_002925995.2. Lineage (NCBI taxonomy): Eukaryota > Metazoa > Chordata > Testudines > Emydidae > Terrapene > Terrapene triunguis. Next base: position 6,324,242 of record NW_020664389.1, read on the forward strand.
CCAACTGACCATCAATCTCTAGTTGAAAACTTATATGATAATTGATAAATGTATTTTTCTTTAACAGTTCCAAAGAATCTGTATAGGTTTTCAGATATTCTCCAATATTTGTACCCAGTTTATAAAGTTACTTACAGCGAAGTCTGAATTAACTATATTAGACAAGCACATATGTGCTATATAAAAATACAGCTCATATAGAGCAGGCTATATGTGCTGAGAACATAGGATAATATCATGTACTCTGCATGCAAATGTGGTTGATCTATGTTGCTCATCTCGATTTCTGTTCCAAATAGTGAACATGGTAATTTCATTTTACAGATAATGTAGTCTGAGAACCTACATCAGTTTGCCAGTAGACATTTCTTGATTCATGGCAAGGGCAGTTGCCAGCTGCTCAATGTATTTGTTTATATCTCTAAAATGAGAAGTACTGCAATGATTGGAACACTACATGGTACACAATTTTTGTAAATAGGCCAAATCTACATGCACAGAAAAAGAGCCATGGGTTCTGATCACAGGGTGAATTTTTTCTGCCTTGAGTATGTATTTGGAGGGGAGTAGTGGAGGGCTGCTTTATGAACACTCTATGGGCTTGTCTTCACTATCAGGAGATTGATGCTGTTGCAATCGATGATGCAGATCTAGTGAAGACCTGCTAAATCTATGGCAGAGTGCTCTCTGGTCGATTCGGTACTGCAGCTCCTCAAGAAGAGTAAGGTAAATCGACCGGAGAGCATCTCTCGTCAACACAGCGCAGTGAAGACACCGGGGTAAGTCGAACTAAGTTACGCTACTCCAGCTACGTGAAATTTAGGTCGACTTACCCGGTAGTGAAGACAAGCCCGATGACTGCCGCTGTCCAGTAATGTTGCAATACAGAGCTAAGAAGTGGGTGTACATAGTTCATGTTTCAGGATGAACTTGCAGTTGAACCTATCCACTTTTCATACTCCACGAAGATTACTCCAACTCCTGACAGAAATAATCTTGTATGAGGATATTGTGCCTGGGACAATGGCCTGTCAGAATATGGGTGATTACTACCGTTGTGTTTACAGGATCAATTTGCAATGTTTGTTGGGGGAAATCTGCAAAAGTGCTGTCATTAAACAACCAGTAATTATTTTACTTAATCTTCCTTAGAGTTAGTCTTAAAGATGAATACAGATATTGTGACTATATTAAATTTCTACTAGGAGCAGACAGTTAACCTGTTGAAATTACATAAAATATACCTCTTTGCACTGATTAGATTATAGAAAACTGAATTTTTGTGTAGTCCTATGGGATTTATATATATTTTTTAAAATATGCAGTGAGAAATAATAAAAAGAAATGATGACCAGACATAGCTTCAGTTGCTTGGGAGGATAGAATTTTTTACTCCTGTGTAGCATATAAAAATTTAAATTCAGAAATAACTTAAAACTTTAAATTTCTTATGCATGCCATTGCCTTCATGGTTTCTAGTGCATCTAATCATGCCTGTCTTGTTGCCAGGACAATGACACTAAAATGGGCTGAAAACAGCATCCTTTCACGTTGCATTAACGCATACTGAACAGCACTTCGCTTTGTGCATTTTGAACTCTCTGCAATAAAAGTTTTAAGAGATAAGAAGCTTTTTCTATTTCAGGGTCGCCATTAGTCTGAATAATGCATAAACATGGGAAAAGGTTTGAAGTTCTACTGAGGATCACAGTATAGCGTCAATTAAATTATACATCATTATCACAGCTGCCAACCCCGGTGTAGGATTTTAGCCCCCATCTCACTAAATGGTCTATGTAGTTGTCTTGTCTAATTCTTTTTTTCAAAGCAACAACAGTGCTCTTTCACAAACGTAGTTTAAAGAAGAAATTGGAGGGTGAGGTTTGGTTGCTCAAGAAAGAACTTTGAAGTGTCAACAGTCAAGCACCAAGGGAGGGGGAAAAAAGGTCAATTCTCTAGCCTTTAAAAAATCACAAGGGAAAAATTAAACACTATTAAGTCATGACATTATTATGTTATTTTTGAAGTAAGCTGTATGCACTACCTCTGTCAGAAGAGTAGTTTGCACTGTAGTTCCTATCTTGAATTAATAATGAAACCTTTTGTTAAAGCAGAAATGTAATGGCTATTTTACCTATCATCTCAAAATATGTAATTAAAAAAACACATCTACTACATTACCAATCTTCTTCTTTCATATGGCTTGGGTAGGTAGCAACAACTACAAATTAATATCTAAGTTTGATAGCCAGCACATTGCCACAGAGGTGAGCTGGTGAATGTCCTTCAGGCCCTCGGCAAAAGAATGAAGGGGACATTCAGATATGATGTGCTCTATCATTTGTGCCTGGTGACCACAGCCACATACAGGTGTTTGCCTCACTTTCCATTTAAAGAGGGTTTGTCCACATCTCCCATGAGATGTCATGATGCGATTCAATCTGCCCCAGTCTTTCCGACATTAACCAAAACACGGTGGTTCCTCAACAGAATCAACGACGAGCTGTTTGTTTTGAGCAGTCAAAGTACTCCATATGATTCTCCATTGAGCCTCAGCGTCAAAGTTGGGTGTAAGGATCTTGATACAGTTCCATAGAGGGTTGTGGGATTTTAATCTCGTCTTTGGTGTGTTCTGCAGGTCTTGGTGCAGTGGGATCCTTATATTTGCATTGACATGATTAAGAAAGTGAGATGTCTGAGCAGCTCTTCTAATCTGTGGAGGCTGGATATGTGATAGAACTGGGAGCCAGTCAACTGGAGTGGATTTGAGCATCCCCGACACTATGCGCATAGCATTATTGAGTTGAGTGTCAAGGAGTTTAGTGTGACTGCTATGAGACCGCACTGGTGCCCAATATTAAGTTGCAGAATATACCAAGGGAATTGTTGCAGTTCGTAAGGTCCATGGACTGGAGCCCCATGATGTTCCAGCCAATTTTCTGATAAATGTGACACGAGACCTGACCTTATCATGCGTGTTCTTGAGGTGTTATCGAAAGGTCAAACTCGGGTCCAGTGTAACACCAAGATACTTTGGATTAGCTTTATGGCTGACGCTCTCACCGCAGAACTGCACATCAAGTTTGGTATTAGCCATTTTATTGTTCAGGTGGAAAGCAGTTATGTTATTTTTTTGGATTAGGCCTAAATTTCCAGCACTGGAAATAACACTGGTCTACAATTTTTGAGAAGTCATCTGCTTCAGAGATAAAATGTGCTATTTATTATGTATTTTGATGTGCTGAATTCAAATATGACAATTAAAACAACTGATTGGCTACAGTTTCCAAGATATTTAAGTTTTTACACTTTATGTCTATGTATATTGTGTAGATAGTAGAGTTTTAATCATAAATTGTAAACCTAGGTCTTTTCATGTGTTTATGGTTGCTTTACATGATAATATTTCACCTGTCCTGTTTATGTAACACTTTAAAAATCAGCAAAAGGGTTATATAAATAAAATTTATTATGAAACAAAAGGCAAAAAAACTATTATGTACATAGTTTAGTCCTATTCAGTGTCTACTCAGCGCTTCTTGGCTTGTCTCTTGTATTCATTAAATGGAGCATCTCTTGTCACTGTCCAGCAATAGTCTGCAAGCATTGATGGGCTCCATTTGCCCTGATAGTGTTTCTCCATTGTTGCAATGTCCTGGTGAAATCGCTCGCTGTGCTCGTCGCTCACTGCTCCGCAGTTCAGTGGGAAAAAATCTAGATGAGAATGCAAAAAATGTATCTTTAGTGACATGTTGCAACCAAGGCTTTTGTATGCCTTGAGGAGGTTTTCCACCAACAACCTGTAGTTGTCTGCCTTGTTGTTTCCGAGAAAATTTATTGCCACTAACTGGAAGGCTTTCCATGCCGTCTTTTCCTTGCCACGCAGTGCATGGTCAAATGCATCATCTCGAAGGAGTTCACGAATCTGAGGACCAACAAAGACACCTTCCTTTATCTTAGCTTCACTTAACCTTGGAAATTTTCCACGGAGGTACTTGAAAGCTGCTTGTGTTTTGTCAATGGCCTTGACAAAGTTCTTCATCAGACCCAGCTTGATGTGTAAGGGTGGTAACAAAATCTTCCTTGATTCAACAAGTGGTGGATGCTGAACACTTTTCCTCCCAGGCTCCAATGACTGTCGGAGTGGCCAATCTTTCTTGATGTAGTGGGAATCTCTTGCATGACTATCCCATTCGCAGAGAAAACAGCAGTACTTTGTGTATCCAGTCTGCAGACCAAGCAATAGAGCAACAACCTTCAAATCGCCACAAAGCTGCCACTGATGTTGGTCATAGTTTATCACCTCAAAAGTTGTTTTATGTTGTCATAGGTTTCCTTCATATGGACTGCATGACCAACTGGAATTGATGGCAAAACATTGCCATTATGCAGTAAAACAGCTTTAAGACTCGTCTTCGATGAATCAATGAACAGTCTCCACTCATCTGGATGGTGAACGATGTTGAGGGCTGCCATCACACCATTGATGTTGTTGCAGGCTACAAGATCACCTTCCATGAAGAAGAATGGGACAGGATCCTTTTGACGGTCATGGAACATGGAAACCCTAACATCACCTGCCAGGAGATTCCACTGCTGTAGTCTGGAGCCCAACAGCTCTGGCTCACTCTTGGGTAGTTCCAAATCCCTGAAAAGGTCATTCAGTTCACCTTGTGTTATGAGGTGTGGTCCAGAGGAGGAGGATGGGAGAAAATGTGGGTCCTGTGACATTGATGGTTCAGGACCAGAAGTTTCATCCTCTTCCTCTTCCTCGTCTGACTCAAGTGAGAATGATTCTGGTGCATCAGGAACCGGCAGTCATTCTCCGTGGGGTACTGGGCGTATAGCTGATGGAATGTTTGGATAATGCACAGTCCACTTTTTCTTCTTTGACACACCTTTCCCAACTGGAGGCACCATGCAGAAGTAACAATTGCTGGTATGATCTGTTGGCTCTCTCCAAATCGTTGGCACTGCAAAAGGCATAATTTCCTTTTCCTGTTCAATCACTGGCGAAGATTTGTTGCACAAGTGTTGCAGCATATGTGTGGGGCCCACCTCTTGTCCTGATCTCCAATTTTGCAGCCAAAATAAAGGTGATAGGCTTTCTTAACCATAGTGGTTATACTGCGCTTTTGTGATGCAAAAGTCACTTCATCACAAACATAGCAGAAGTTATCTGCACTGTTCACACAAGTACGAGGCATCTCTGCTCACTTTGGCTAAACAGAAATGTGTCCCTTTGCAAAATCAAACACTGACAAATAAGAGAGCATGACACTGTATGATTTCTAGAGCTGATATAGGGCAGTTTGTTCAGCAGAGTGATGTAAGCTTCGTTATGATTGCATCATCCATGACTTCTAGGAATAACATGATGCAATTCATATCATGTATGACGCAATACCAGCTTCAGATTGCATCATTCATTGTTTTGCCTAAAAAGCAAGTACTGTCCAAACCCAGTCATAGATTTATTCATAGATCCAGTCAAAGATGTATTTTAGTCATTTCTGGTTTAAATTGAGATCCCTTCCCTTTATAACTCACTTATCCTCCACCATTCCCAAGTCAAGGGTCATATATACTGACCCAATAGCATATCTTGAAAACTAGAGCCAATCAACAATTTTAAGCATCATTTTCGTTCTCAGTGACCCAGAATTAGTAAAGTTTGACTACATTTATTTCAGAAGCATTTTGGCTGTAGAGCAGTGTAACCTAAGGAATTTTGACAGGTTTCAGAGTAGCAGCCGTGTTAGTCTGTATCCGCAAAAAGAACAGGAGTAATTTTGTTAGTCTCTAAGGTGCCACAAGTACTCCTGTTCTTTCTAAGGAATTTTGTGCATGTGAATCATGATTAAGATCCATATGTGCTGAGTTGCTTAAGCCTGAGGAGCATCCAAGGCTAGCACTCACAGAAACCTAATTTTGGTTGAATGGAGTCCTTAGATTCATTGTGATATTGTAAAATACCAAGTATCTTTGATTTGTCAGTGAAAAAGGAGCTTGGGCTTCGTAACAAATGGAACAGTGATGTATATTTGGAAGCTTCATGACATATTAAAGTAGTTTATGAGGCACAATTTGTTTTGGTGGTCTGCTCTGATTGATGGCATGCTATCTGCCACTGATTCATCTGTTGTGGTATTTCTGTAATAAATGTTCATTGCTAGACAGTGCTAAATGTGTTTCATCTAAATCATTCGTTACTTATAACAAGTTTCAATGTATATGAATCAAAGATTGTTTATACTTGCTTTGAAAAGAATTTATCATTTTGAAGCAGCTCTATCACTTCAAATGGGATAACGGAGTGAATAAGTGTTTTGAACCTCTAGGCAATATATACTGGAAATTGTAAAAAGTTAAGGCGTGTGCAATCTTACTTAAAAAGTTAGATTATTTTTAATCTATATTTTAATCATTTGATATCATTTGATCTGACTCATCTATACCAATACACTATTTTGAATAAGTAATATCTAAAACAATTGTAATTTAAAAGATGATGGAAAAAGTTGTGAAGGACAAGATGCTTCTATGTTTGCCCAAAAACTATGGTGCTTTGGAGAAACCTCATCACTATCATTTTTTGGCATGTGAAATTTCTACTTAGGTTTATATAATCATTAAATAACCAATTAATCAGAAAATAATACAAAATGTATGTTCTATCTATGTGGGATTTTCACAAACTTCAAAAGTACAAAATACATGTTTTTTCCTGAGCAAACTCTGCACTTCAAGCTTCCATTTGCTTGTTGTAATATGAGATACAAATAAAAAGAAGACTGAGTCACATGTGGAAGGGGAAAAAGCTATATTTTTTCCCCCAGCAAGCAGGCATTTTTGGGGTGTCTGGCGGGTCAGTAATATTAAGTTCCTTTTAATTTGATATGAAATGAGGTTCTCCTCTACAAACATTTGAAAATGGCCAGAGCAGGGGAAGAATTTTTAAATAAATATTTATTTAGGAGGTGAGGAGTCTAGCAAAATATGGCTAGAATGCTTCTTTGGGCACTTATCAGCATATGTCATTTTGGATCTTGAGCTTTTGCCAGAACTAGAATTTGAATGCTTTTTTCCTGTTGTTTTCTGCTTGCTACACTGGCTTGAGTTTTTTATATCTAATTTTAAAGTTTATCTGATGGATCTGGATTACTCCTGTACTGCTATTTCTAATTTAATTTTCTTTTGTGTAAAGTACCTGGTGTGCATTAGAAGCAATGTTTTGAAATTTTATTCATAGTAGTAGGAGTATGCATTAAAATAGCACCTAGGTTATGTCTATGCTGCAATAAAACATCTGTGACTGGCCCATGTCAGCTGATTCAGGCTTGGACTGTGGGGCCATAAAATTGCAGTGTAGACATTTGAGCGCAGGCTGGAGTCTGGGCTCTTGGACCCTCCCCACTCATGGGGTCCCAGGCTCCAGCCCCATGAATTCAACTGACATGGGCTAGCTCGTGAGTGTTTCACTGCCATGTAGAGACAAACCCTTAGGCCTGGTCTACACTGTGTTTGTGGGCGGGGGGGGGGGGGGATTGATCTACGATGCGCAACTTCAGCTACGAGAATAGCGTAGCTGAAGTCGATGTATCTTAGATCGACTTACAATCACTTACTTGGCATCCTCGCGGCGCGGGATCGACGGCCGCGGCTCCCCCGTCGACTTTGCTTCCGCCTCTCGCCGAGCTGGAGTTGAGCAGTCGACGGGAGAGCGATTGGGGATCGATTTATTGCGTCTACACTACACGTGATAAATCGATCCCCGAGAGATCGATCGCTACCCTCTAGTGTAGTGTAGACATACTCTTAGAGGCCCCAAGTGAGATTGGGTCCCCATTGTACTGAGTGCTGTAACATTGTGAGAGAAAGTCCCTGCTCCAGAGAAGTTACAGTCTACATAGGCGAAGCAGACACAGGTTGGAAGAGAAAACACAGGCACTGAGAGGTGAAGTGGCTTGCCCGAGCTCACAGAGTTGGCCAGAGTCAGTGCCAGAAGTATTACCTGGGTTTTCTGACTCTCAGTTCAGTTCCCTGTCTAGTAGACCACACACATACACACATGCACAGTACATATTGGTACACTTGGTATCTGTTTACAATCTTTGGAAGTGGCAAACACATTGTCTTCATCATCAAGGAAGAGTGAGAGCATTAAGTTCTCTTACTTTTAAGTTTGCCCTGGTGAGATAGTCCTATTTCTCTGCTGTCATCAGTGTTCTGTCTCTCTTATCCGAAGCTCAGAGCACATCAGTAGCACTGAAAAAGGAACACATTGCAGGGAGCTTAACAAAATTTGAAATTTATTTTGATTAGTACCTGGGGAATAATCAATGTCTAATACATAAATCTTCAGAGACATCATTTGACAAGAGAAAACAGTTCAAGATCTTCTACTGCTTAAAGCTCATGAACAAAGATTATATGGTGATAGACGGGAGTTAAGTTTTTGCTTTGCCTGAGACCCCTCTTTTCTATTTCTTTCCACATCCTCTCAGTTATAAATCCTTGCCGTTCCATCTCTCTCTCTCTCTCTCTCCTTATCAAATAGCTGTAGTAATGCATACATGTGATTAGCCTGCAGTTTTTTTCCCCCTTCACTTCTCAAAACCGTGGTTGCTGCTAGTTGAATTTTGTAAAATTATAGGATACTCCTGATGGACAAATATATTCTCCATGGTATATCTCTTTTTAGAACTGATTATTCCATCAAGTTCATAGAAGCTCTAAGTTTATGAATAAAAAATGTTTCTCATCCACTTCCAAAAATGTTTTTTTACTTCTGTATCCAGAAAGATAATGTAGGGTTGTAATATGTCTTGCAGCTGCTGTAAAAAACAAACAAAAGGGGTTTTTTTTGGTATTATCTGACCTAAGCTTTGCTTAAAATTTTTAGCTCATCATAGTTTTAACCATATTGCTAACTGTTATTCCTGGCTATAGAGGCCTGTAGCTACCTCACTAACTAGCTGGCGATGTGAACCTTTCCCTGATGAAGTAATTATTCGTATTACCGTAATCTCATTGTGTTAGGCACTGTAGAAACACATAATGAGAGAAAGGCCCTTCTCCAAAAAGCTTACAATCTAAATAGACAAGACAGCAAGGGCTAGAAGGAAAACAGAGGCAGAAGTGAATTGACTTGCGTTACGGTCACACGGCAAGTCAGTGTCAAAACCAGCCACAGAACCCAGGTCTCCTGAGTCCCAATCCAGTGGCCTTTCCACTAGCCCACAGCACCTCTCTACATACTTCCATTTCTGTCTGTCATCCCTCCCCTTGCCTCTATTGCTGAGTGATTGTATCTGTTACTTTGCTCAGATGCTGCTCCCATGCCTGGTTATTTTTCAAATGGGTTGATAGAGTTGGTGCTCCTGGGTAACTAGTCATTTTTCTTTCAGCTGGCAACTTTCCTACACAAGTATTACTGCTGTCCATAGAATTTAGTGAGAGGGAGAAAAAAAATCCATACTAAGGATCCAAGGTCTCTCTTTTAGGCTTCCTGAAAATGACAAATATTCAAGGTGTCCATGCGAAAGCAAAAACATCTTCTTTCACCCAGTTCTATGACCATTACTACAGAGGTTACCACCACAAAGAAAGCACCATATTGAGACTCAGGCCTTTCGTTTTGATCCCTGCTATTTCCCGATGGAATCTTTTCTGAGACTGGGTTTTATGAACTTAGTTTCATTAAAAAGGTGGAATGTAACCCTAGTGTCTACAAGTTCCTACTCTTATAGCCACTCTTTTTATCTTGAATGCTAAGAAATCTTCCACTCTTTCACCCTCAAAGCTTATCCTTCTTGCTGACTATTATATTTTTTTTAAATCCAAAAATTAAACAAACTTAATTGTCCTGTCAGGTAGGCATTTTACCCATGTACAAATGAGGAAACTGAGGCATTGAGAGGTTAGATGATTTGCCAGGTGGAGTTGGGAATAGAGAAAAGGAATCTTATCTCTTTTTCTAGATACAAGACCACACTTCCTCATCTTTGTATAACAGTAATGTCAAATTGACCTTTATTATGATGGCTTTGTACCACCACTAGTACCATTGTTTCTCCTTTGCCAAAATATAGCTTATTCTTGAATGGGCTTCTGATACAGAGGAAATTGGAGATTGATCCACTGAAGACAGAGGAGGACAGGAAGAGTGGCATATACGAAGGACAAGAAATAGATGATATATCTGCAGCCTGCTTAGGCCTTGATTGTTCTTTCCATTTTCCACGTTCTAAGCTTTTATTTTCTCACTTCTTGATTTGTCTTTCTTCCTTGATTCAGTACTCCTTCCTAGGCATTTCCCATTTTTTACTTGTGCAATTGATGATTCCTTCCTAAGTGTAGTACTTCACATTTGTCCTTATGGAATCTTATCCTATTTATTTCAGACCATTTCTCCAGTTTATCAAGATCATTTTGAATTCTAATCCAGTCTTCCAAAGTGCTTCTAATCCCTCCCAGCTTGGTATGATCCACAGACTTTATAAGTGTACTCTCTGTGTCATTATCCAAATAATTGATGAAGATATTGAATAGAACCGGAATCATGATAGATCCCTGTGGGACCTTACTTGATATGTTTGGTTGTGAACCATTGATAACTACTCTTTGAGTACACTTTTCTAACCAGTATTATTGCTGTATTATTTTTCCAATACAAGTTCCCCATCACCACCAAGTCCTGTGTTTTGAATGGTTTAGTAAGTTGTTTAAAAAAAAGCCTCATCCACACCACCTCTTCTTCTTGTTTAGGTGGTGTGATGGGATGTACCGGGTCCTTTGAGGCTCCCCTGCTGGAGCCCCACCCCAGGAAAGGAGCAGTGAAGGTGGGTCCTCCACACCTGACTAGAAAGGCTGCAGAAAAGCAGCCAATCCAAACTCAGCAGACTCAGTTAAAAGTAACTGCTGGGCCTGAGACCAGAACAGTGAAGGAGGAGGACAAGGTTGTGAAACCTCACAGGTAAAGAGGCTTGGGAGAGACCTTGCTGAAACATGGGTAGGACTGTGAGGCTATCAAGGAAAAGAGGCCTGAGAGGGAACCCTGACAAAAAGGGGAAGACTGTGAGACTCCCCAGGCAAGGAGGCCAGGGAGAAATCCTGCTCAAGCAGGGATAGAACTGTGAAGCTCTCCGGCTACAGAGGCTTGGGAGAAGGAACCCTGACTAAAGGGGGGCAGAGACTGTTACAAACTCTCCAGGCAAAGAGGCTTGCGGAAGACCCTGAGAGACCAAGACAGAAACTGAGAAACTCTCCAGGCAAGGAGGCCTGGTGGAGACCCTGTTAAACAGGCAACAGAATCCAAGAAGGTGATGGGAAAGGGTGGGAAGCAGCCCAGGGAATGCAGCAGCAGCAACTATTAAAGAAAGCAGCACATGGCTGCTATTTGTAAGGTCCCTGAGTTGGGAGCTGGAGAAGTGGGTGGGCCCAAGTCTCCCCACCAGCCATTAGGGAAGTGGCCTAAGCCCCAAGAAAGGGATAAGACACAGTACTAAAAGCCAGAGAAAGGGGCTAGAATTTAAACAGGCCCAGAGATGGGACTGAAGACCCCAGAAAGAGCCAGCCATTTGTTGACTTTGGTACCCCAGTGCATGAACAAACTCCTTCTGAAGACCAGCCTGATGATGGGAACAGCCAACAGGGGGCTCCAGAAAAAAAAGGAGAGTGCAGGATTGCACTTGGCTGACAAAAGGCACAGGTCTACAGTAGACCCCTACCATGACATCACTCTTGTTTTTTACCCCTTTTATTCTTACCCAGAGACTTTCAACATGTCTGCCTCCCACTTCTATCTCAACCTCAGCACGAGTGTATACATCTTGATATACAAGGTAACACTTCCTCCCTTTTCTCCCTATCTGTCCTTCCGTATATTTCTGTACCAATATTGCAGTCATGTAAATTATCCCACCAAGTTTCTGTGATGGCAATTATGTTGTAATTGTTCATTAGTATTTCTAGTTCTCCCTGTTTATTCCCCATACTAATTGTATTAGTATACAGACATGTAAGATGTTGATTAGATATCCCTTCTTTATTCCCTCATATATCCTTTGTCCCTGCTGTGATTGCCCTTGTGCCCCCAAGATGACAACTCTTCACACAGTTCTCTCTGTTTTGGATTTATCTGTGGCCTTTTGTCTCCTGCCCCCATCAAACATTGTTTAAAGTCTGCCTCACTAGGATAGCCAGTCTGTATTAGAAGATACTCTTTACCGGCCTTGATTGGTGGACCCCATCTCTGCTCAGCAGTCCTTCTCAGAACAGCATCTCATGGTCGAGGAAGCTGAAGCTTTCCTAGTGACACCGTCCACACAACCATGCATTCATTTTCAGAATATACCAAAGTATGTGTTAATATAATCCACCAGGTAAAAAGTCCATAAATAGGTATTTACTCAATATCTTGTAATGCCTCTAAGGCAGTCATTAGACTTTCAGTGTGAACTCTCATACACTTCAATGAAGGTTTTCATTTCTTTTTTTGACACATGCACATACAGAATCCATATCTGAATATCTTAAGATATTACCAATGGCAAGGAAATATGAAGTTACAACTGGCAACTACTTTGTGCTCCTGTGTTAAACAGGCCTAAACTCAGAACCTGAGGTTATATATCGAACAATATTTGCTTTAATACTCAAGTGCAAGTGGAAAGCTAAATTCCCAGTTACACTGGTGCATATCTGTCTCCAACAAAATGGAGTTAGTATGGATTTATATCACTGTAAGTGAGAGCAGCATTTGATCTGAAAGTCAGTTTGATTTTAAATTTCTTTGCTCTATGTAAACACATTATGCATCGCTTTCATTAAACATACAGAAGATAATCAGACTAAAAACACTGAGCCAGATCGTCATCTGGTGAAAATCAGCATGAGCTATGTCTCTCTTTATATTTGCTGAGTATCTATCCATTATCTTTAAAAATTAAAATAATCAACCTCAGTAATTAACTGAGATTTGTGGGTTTCATTTCTTTCATTTTATATCTCATTGTATAAAATAGTGTCATGCATATTCATCCAACATTATTAAAATTATTGTTCACCTAGTGCTACCCAATCTGTAGTACAGAATATGTATTGTTATAAACCATTAGTTTCAGGTTCTATTAGAAATTCATCCAATTAGAAAAATAATAATAATTAAAGGAGCAGGGATGTGTGTCAAAATATAATTGCAAATTCCAGAGAAAGGAAATTGTATAGTAAGGTTGGCAGTCATTCTTATTAGGTAGGGCAAGGACAGAGGGTGAAAAATTCAAAGACGAGTGAAATGCCAGAGAGTATCATTCTAATAACAGTGTTCATTCTGGCCTGCTGTGCTTTTGGTCTCCCACAGTGTTCAGCCAAGTTTCTTCCTCTTTTCTTCAAAGTTGCGGTGTAACCTTGTGAGAAAGTTTAGCTCATCTCTTTGGGCACTTTTCAGATGTTTTTAATTTATCCAGAAAATTTGGCTAATAGTGTCTACAACTGTTTTAAAAACTGAAATAAAATGATAGTTGTGAATCAGATAGATGTAAAATGTGTACAGAACTCCAATTATTCTTGCATCACCTTATGCTATAGTTCATATAATTTAAACAATGTCAGGCTACAGCCAACACACATTATAGAAGGAGTAGTCAATCCAGGGCAAGACAAGGAATAGGGAGGAATGAAGGGAGAGCAGTGATTAATGTCCACAATCAGTCATGGATATAAATCTGACTGGAGACACAGCCTTACAGAGGGATTTCTCTTGCCTCCTACACTTACAAAAAGGAAGATACCACTCTGGTATTCCACAAAGGAAATCACTATGGTGATTTCTACCATACCATTGAGGGAGCTCACAACAGCAATTCTTTTCATTCCCCGTGTGGGATTGGAAAGCAGCTTCTTGTGGTGCTTTACTGAGTAAAAATGTTGTGGGCCTCATGTACTCAGTAAGGATGGAACCCTGTTTTATGGGCTTATATGATGCTCCACAGATGCATACCACAAGTACACTCTTGTACAGTTCTCACCATGGCCTCTATGGGTGACTAAACAATGTAGGAGGCCAGGTGCTTTTGACCCTATGTCACAAACACCATCAGGAAAAGCATAAAAGAAAAGCAAAACATTTAGTGACGAAATAAAAAAAACAGACTCAACTGTGAGTCTATTTTCAGAACAACTTGAAAATAAGGTTTTAAGCTGCAGTGTATTTTTCTGATTTTATTTTATTTATTTTACATCCTACTGGAGGAATAAAGTATGTTGCTGCTGTTTAAAATATGCAGCCAGCATTAAATTTTGAGGAAAAACTGAGTAAAAAAATTACCTTCCTCTGATCCTAAGGAATCTGAGCTGCAGACATTCTGGTTCCTCTGCCAGAGCAATACCACAACCACAGAAAACATAGTTTTGGAAGAAGCATTCCAGTCTAAGCATGCAATCCTTATAGCATCTGTCTCAACTCCACTCCAGACTGACGTCGGCTGGAGAAAAGGGACCTGATGCTTCACTTCGTTACATAAGTGTAGCGCCATTGGAATCCAGTGAGAAAACTGGGGTGGCAAAGTAGAGAATCAGTCCCTAACTGACCCATCAAAAATTCATTTCAGGAGTGCAAATTAGCTCAGCTACTGATGTCATAACTCACTCTGACTGCTTTCTCTAATGGGTAGTTAATAGGGGGTGGCTGGCAGCATGTTTTTGCATATACCATACATTTGATAAAGCTAATGGGCCAAATGCAGACGTTAGCAGTTAAGGATGTTATCTAGATTTGGGACAAGCCCTGAAAGTTTTTGGTCCCATAAATAAAAATTAGACCATAAATAGATTTTGGCAGCCTGTGGCATATATAATCCTGCATCCATAAATTAAATGCTATTTGAAGGGAGACTGCATCCAGATTCTTCAATCATTCTGAAATTCCAAAAGGAACATATTGTTATGAATAAGTACAGAAATATGAGATACTTTGTAATGATCCCAGTCCCCTAGTCAAATTACAATGTGGGTAATTACATTCAGCCTACATAACATTGTTGTTTCAACTGCATATGGTATTTGTCACTTTACTTCCAGAACCTTGTTATTATATAGTATTCCTTGAAGTGAATGTCAGCTGTTTTCCATTGCTAATGTTGTTTGTGTTTCAGTGGTGGAAGAGTGATCTTTTTCAGAATTATTTGCAAACTCAGACACTGAATAAGGGGATGGTTTTTGCAGACTCCATTGGATTAAACTCTGATGTAGTTTTGTGGCTGCTGTGCCCTCGTATATGGATTTTTCCACAAGAGGGGTTGACTAAGCCCATAGTAGTCTTGTTGCTAATTACTAAACATAGCCTTTCTACAGCTCTGTAAAAGTATATCACATACTGTACTCATTCTGCTGCACAAGATTAGAGGGCAGGCATTCAAATAGATGCAGCAGCAAGCTTTTTTTTTTTTTTTTTTTTTTATTGGTGTCAGGGTTCAGTTTTGAAAATCAAGGTCACAACATGAAGCACAAGATATTCATGAAAAACTGAAGAGTTTTAAGCCTAAAAAAGATCATGGAAACTTGCTGGGAACAAAAGTGAAATATTAATTTACTTTCCTAGTCTGTTTTCTCTTCTATAGTGCCCTGAACTGGTAGCCCGTTCCGTAAATAATAGATTTTTTAGGATGCAAAATTGTAAATTTCAGCACTCCAGGGTTGCTAGTGACAGACTTGTATTGTGAATACACATTGTCTCCCCCAAAGCTCAAATGAGAGGGTGAATCTGGAGCTACACATGAAAGGGAATCTTCTTTCCTACTTATAGGGTTAGGTATGTATGAGAGAGCTGGTACTTGTGACTCTGTGTGTTCCCTTTCTCCCCTTGCCTGAGGCACTAATGTAGTAGAAGAAAGCCTGTTATGTCCTTCATCAGGCCTAGAGTCAGCAACTATAGAGCAGGAAGCTTTAGGAGGCTCTTTGTTTATTCCCATTAGGCCTAGAGGAAAATGTACTAGAATTAGCCCCTGGGGGAGAGCTTTTCCCAACTTTCTGGAGACCTGTGGGAATGGTCTGAAGCTGGTAACTGGAGAGGTTTTCTTTCCTGCCCTAGGTCCAGGGAGAGCCTCCGATGAGAGGAAGAGGGAAATGGTGCAGTGCCTGAAATGGTGGTCTTTCCTGACTTTCAGCAGGCCTGATAACTAGACTTTGAGCACTTTGTATGTTGAAATGTATTTTGGTTTCAGGTGAGGTACAGGGAAAGTCCTTCAAGTCATAAAGTGATTTCTGCTAGGAAAGTCAGCAGGATGCATCTGACTCCCCTGAAACCTCGGGAATACTGCAGTGCCAAGAGAGTTGTCTGCTTGATGCTGGAATCAGGGGAAAGACTCTGTCAATCAGTCAGATCTCCCAGCATGACTACCAATATCAGGAGAGGGAATGTTGTGCTCATAGGCAGTTGGAAAGTGATCTTGCTTCTTTCATTGCTCTTTTGTTTTTGGCACCACCCTTTAACATCAGTGACTTCCTTTCCCAGCAATTGTCAAACTTCCTCAGATACGCATTCAAGCCAACACATATTTCTGTGAGTACAGGGCTAGCTTATTGTATTTCCATCTTTGAACATCTGGGAAACATTGTCAAAAGTGAGATCTATTAGGCTGCAAAAGGAAGTGGTAAAAGTCCCATCACCTGGGTCATTTAAAACTAGACTGGACAAAGCACTAGAACATGGATAGCATTTCTGATTTCTTCAGTCAGAGGAATAGGAAGTCCACTTCATATTTGAGGGGCCCATAATTATGGAATGCTCTGTCTTTATTCTCATTTGGTAATAAGAAACAATTACACAAACTGTTGTCTGTTTAAACTCACAGTTTCACATAATATTGGTTAAATATGTCATGTAGTGCAGTGCTGGTGAAAAGGACCTATTTTAAAAGTCTCATTCCTATATTCAGTTTGTGCTTTGTGTCAAACAATGTTTACATTTTTACATGAGTTCTGCTGAATACTTATCTCAGTGATAGTATACACATGCTTGAAACAATAACTGTTGTTTTAGGGGATGAGTTCTTATAAAAACAAAATATACATGTGAAATTCACTTGCACACAGTGTAAATCTTCAAAAATTGCACTTCCTTTAGATGATTAACACTTAATTTCATTTTTATAAATGGCTGTCAAAATGCTGTAATACAGTGGTTTTCAACCATTGGTTTCAGCCATGGTCCGTGGACTATGTCTAAGGGGTCCACGAAAGGTTGTGGTTACCATGGAACAGTGGTTTGAATAGTACCTTAATGCACTAGTGTTCCCACTGATTCCAATGATTATTTGCAAAGTGAGGTACTGCAGACCATGTCTAAGATTTCCAAAGGGATCTGCACTTCCATTCAAAAAATTTTACTGGTCTGCAAATGAAAAAAGGTTGAAACCACTGCTATAGTACAAGTTCAGTTATAGAATCATCGATGGCAGCTACTTGTTGTGACCATAAAGGAATAATTCATTTCTGCTTTGATTTTAAGAACATGTTATGTAAAATCTTTAATACATTTCAGTCCTAATTTTATTTGGCATGTTATGTATTTACGTACTTTGATGACTTGTATAGGAGTCTGTATCAACAACAATGAGAAACTTTATTTTTAATAAATATTATTTTTAATACTTAATGGGCATACAAAGTGTTATAGGGTCCTTGAACTAAATCTAATGCAGACACATGCAGTATTAAAAAATAAAAATACATTTACACAGCACCTTTTATCAGAGAATCTCAAAAAGCTTTACAAAATTGGGGAATTGTTCTCCCCATCTTACACATGAGGTAACGGTAGTAAAGAGTTCAAATCCTGATGTTCAGAGGTGCTGAGCACCCACAGCTCTTTGCTATACTCTGTTCTCTTTACATTGCAGCCACAGACCATTTCAATTTCTGCTGAATGCCAATCTAGCCCCTATTTAAATCAATGGGAGTTCTGCTGTTGACTTCAAAGGGAGCAGGTTCAGACCCTCAGTCATCTAGAAAAGACCCTGACCCCATTTTTAATGTAAATCAACTCCCTGAGTTTCCTGTTGAGCTGCCTGACACCTAGGAACAGTATTCGCCTGTGGTATAAACTGTCATAAATTTGATCAAAGTCAAATAATTAACTAAACTGGAGAATGTTCAGAAGTTGCAAATGGAAAATACATTGTGCAATTATGGAATTATATTTACTGAATTCAAATAGGTTGTGAGATTAATAATTTGCAATTTCTTAAAGGTTTTGTAAATACTGTTTCACTATTTGTTACATGGATATAGTCTAGAAGTATTTGAAGGATTCTAGTGTATCTATCTCGAGGATTCCAGAATTCTTAATGAAGGGCCCACCATCGGACCAGATTCTGATTCCCATCCTCAGGTTGAGTAGTACCTCACTTTCAAATAATCATTGGAATCAGTGGGAATACTTGTGCATTAAGGTACTACTCAACCTAAATAAAGGGAATAGAATCTGGCCCTTAATGACTTAAGATGTTTTAACGCAATATTATAATAAAATGGATGATTAAATATTGGAAAAGGCCTGATATGTAATAAGCACATTTTACTGTTTACAATAAATTGGATGTTTCTGCAATATATATATAAAAATGAGAGAGGTTTTTGTGATTGGCAATACTAGATTTGACGATGTGTAAAATTACATATTTTTTAAATTTCCCATATATCTGTGCTTTTGCTTACTTACTTATCTACCTCTTCAACACTGTTTTATATAGTCATCTTTGTTCGAGTTCTTTCTCAGCTCTTCTTTCCTTTCTGTTACCTTTTCTTTCTGCTAGGATTTTCCATAGAGATCAGTCTTCCATTCGTTATTTATTCTCCACACTTATATCTTTTTCCAATTATATTTCCTTAATTTTTCTTTCTCTATGCTCTCTTTACCTCATATCATTTCCTTTTGCTTTACTGCCCTTCCTGTCTTTATTCCCTGCCTCGTCACACTTTTGCTTTTGTGTTTTTTCTCTTCTCACAAACTATAGATTTTTTTTTTTTTTTGGTATTATAAAAGGCATTGCTGTGGTAACCATTCTTTTTCAGCTTAATTCTCTAAATTGCCACTTCTCCACTTTTAGATCTCATTCAGATTTTTTAAAAGTCTTAAAGCGGAGTTGGCACAGAAATGATTCAGAAACTAGGTGGAGAAAATCACTGTTATTTAAGAAAGAAATGACTTGCTGACATGTCTGCACCTCCAGATTCCTCTAAACTAGTACAGCCATTGGTGAGTTATATGTTTGCTCATACATTTCTTGGCATGTGTCTGGAACATTAAATAATTCTTCTTTTTACCTCTTGTCTCACCATATGTTTCCACAGTTTTTATTCTTTTATTATAAGTGTGAAACATTAAGAGGGCAAATTTACCATTGCATTCATGATGTAAATAGGAATCTTGTGTGTATGTGATTGCAAAATTTGGAGGAATTTTGCTTGTGTAGGGTGTGCTTTTATGATGGATAAAGGATTTGAATAAAGGATTGCACAGCAAATTGTATTGCTTTACCATTTGCAGGGGCCTGATTTTCAAATAGTGACACTGAGTGCTCAGCTGATCTGAGTTTCAGGACCCATATGTTTCAGATAATAGTGTGTATAGCTTGCAGGCCATTTTATAACTGACTAAAACTGCAACCTGTTTACTTTTATGAGAGCTGTCACTAGGCTAAATCCAGAGATGAAAATTGACAAGCACATGGGCCAAATTCATTCTGAACATAACTTCTTCAAGGTTCATGGCATTGCATAAAGGATGAATTTGGCCCTGTGGAACTGGGAAAAACCTGAACTTGAGCACAGTAGCTGGTCAATTCTTGGATGTATTTCCAGAAGCATAAATTCTAGAAATAAGTCCAAACCAGCCCACATTTACAAAGTGATATAAGATAAAATCTCTTTATCCAGCCTTTGGACTCTGGAACCCCTGCATTCACCACACTGACTATGGTTTATCCATTTCTGTCTTTTACAGATCTGCTGAGGCAAGGGGTCATGGCGTATTTGCTCCCTATGACTGGGAAATGTTGTTGCTCTTAATTTAAAGCATGTAAATTGTAGCCAGATACTACGACTATGGATTGCTTATAAATGCTTATTATAAAAAGAGCTGTATATAACACTTGTACAATTCCACTGGATGAATAGAGTATCTATTGGTTGCATAGGCTAGTCTCTAAGATAAACCACTTATTCTGAAAGATTTCTGAGTGCCTCTAGGGTGTTCTACTTGTTCTGCCAAGTTTAATGATTTTACAGTGTATAGATTCAGTAGGAAACTGATGCATCCTATGACTAAATCTGTTGTTTATCTCAATTTCTGGTTTTGGTACTGTCTGTCTACACATGGAGTTTTGAGTTTCTTTGTGGAATAGAATTTAAAGTGTCAAAACATCAAGGGTACAAGTGCTGCTAGAATAAAAGAAACGAATTTTCAAGTATCCCTATTTATTCAGAAGATTAATTAGCAATTATCATGGGAGACTATCTGTCCCTTGTCCTTCCCTCCTCTCACAGGGCAAAATAATTCAACCAAGTGAGTAAAGGCATACCAGCAAGATACTGGGAAAATACTCTTCACTATCTGCTCATCATTTTATACTAAGAGTATATCTACCTTGGAGCTGGAGGTGTAATTTTCAGCTTGGGTAGAAATACGTGCACTAGCTTTGATCAAGCTAGCATGCTAAAAATAGAAATGTAGTTGGGGAGCTGGGATGGGCTAGCTATTCTGAGTACCATAAATATGTACCCAAGGCAGCTAACCAATCCTACTGCAGTAGCTACACTGTTATCTTTAGTGCACTAGCTCAATCAAAGCTAGTGTGGATAGATCTACCCAAGCTGGAAATTACACCTCCTGTTCCAGGGTAGACATATCCTTAGACGAAAGGCATGATTTTTATTCTAAGAAATCTTAAGCCTAAACAGTTTTGACTCATAAAACAGTGGTTCTCAACATCTGTTATACTGCAACCCCTCTTTTTATACCAATGCCATTGGAACACCTCTCCATCTAGCTGGGACCACCTTCTCATTTAGCAGTATAGGAATGGCATAGAGGCTGGACCTCCCTGGGGTTGAAAACCCCATTGTAATAATTAAATTTGAAGCCACAGTTGTTGAATAACTAGTTGGTATTGGTACTGGTGAAGGTCAAGTGAACAGACCATATTTAAATTTCTTCCTATGTTTCCTGATATTTCCTAATCCATGGTTCAATTGAAATTTTGTGTGAAGTTAGATGACTCAACCATTGCTTAACCAAGAGTTCTCTCTGCTTCAAGAACAGTCATGTTTAAAATGCCATCTGAAGGGTAATCCTCTATTTTTTCTGAGTGACATCTCATCTGATCCCAGAACCAGTGAACTTTATGGAGACTACAAGTGTTTTTCACCTACCAGACCCCATATTCTCTTAGTGCCTCTGGCTAGTACGGTCTGTGACTTTCCTCAAGATGTACATATAAAGAGAGGAGAGGAAAGCAAGAGATTAGTAAAAGGGAATGTGGTCCAGCTTCTCTGTGCTGCTCAGAACCTGGTTAGTGATATCCTGGGTATTTGGGGCATGTTGGAGGACAAAGGAGGCAAATTTGTTGTGTGGCGGAACAGCTCTATTTTGCCATTTCTCCAAAGTTATGTGGCCCTGTAAGGATCATGGTCGGGTCTGGAGGAGCTGTGGCTTGAGAATCAGGGAGCTGTATGCCTCCTGTCTCCTCTCTCTCTTTCTCAAGCATCAAGTGGGCCTTGTCACAAGAGAGAACCTGGCCAGAAGTGTATTTCTGAGTGTAAACAGCATTGGAGGGGTAGTGTACTTTGGGGAAATTCTTTGTTCCCATATTTTGGCATCCTTTCTCTTATGCTTCAAAATTTTTCAGTAAAGCACTATTTTACCTTGATATGAAAAAGCAGTTTTAACTTTTAATGGATATTTAGAATTGGATAGGGGCTGCCGGTGCAGAACATGCTTCATTAATAAATTACTCGCATATGCATTAGCAAGGTAATGCACACGTTTGAAAAGCAGTATCAGTACAGTACCTATACCATGATGTCTTAGAATTACTGAGACCTTTGAAATGTGTACTGAACAAAGTACCACTAAATAGTATGAAAATTACCTTTTTTTCCCCATGCAATCTACTCTATACAGACTTTGAAAAGGAAATCCCGAATCTCTTCTTTAACATATAATTTTGGTATCTAAAAACAGCACTTGGGATTAGCAGGCTTGTCAGAAAAACAAGGCTTTAGATGTTCAACAAAAACCAACAATCCACCCCCAGCTTTTCAACTGTGTCAGGCGTTATTTGAATCTGCACAGCTGCTGCCAGATAAAGGAATAGGAAATGCAATGAAAGGGAAAGGTATTATTTTTGGGACTTGAGCTGAAAATAAAGTGATCACCCAACCTGATTTACATAAAATAATATACATGCTCTGAAAATGGATCATTGAATACTTAGATCTAGCACTTAAGTATTTGCTAATTGTTTACTCTATTAGTCAAGAAGATGTTAACAAGGTTTCTTGGAACCTATTTCTTTCTTCTGATTTATTCATATTATAAAAAGATAATCTCTCTCTCACACACACACACACACACACATTATATATAAATAAAACTTTTAACCAAAAGATTCCTAAAATGCTTTATTGTTTAGGATGGGAAGGGAGGTGTACATTACCCAATTGATACTACAGGGAGGGAGAGTTTTATGGAGGTAGAATATAACTACGCAAATTTAAATGTGGCCAGGGGATGCAGAAGTTATAATAAATAATAATAATCTTCTTAATAGCAAGTCCTCACTTCTGGGATCCACTCCCACCATATCTAAGTCTGATCACACTTGGAAATCAATGTATGATGCTCCTTTTTGGCCACTTCTTTTGCTAACCCCATGCTCTCTATCTCTGTTTTTCAGATACTTGCAAGGTGTTACACGTTCCTTTTGTCCCCTAATGTTGTAGTGTTGGGGGTGAGGAGAGTGCATTAAAATTAAATGTTTATTTCACGTGGAATGTTTTTATATGAATCTAAGTCAAAATACTATTATGATTTATTAATTATTATGAATGCTATTTATTAAGAATTCTCTTAATAATTAACTACTCTTCTTTAATGCCATTGAGTGCCACTGGATCTTTGTGTCCACAAATGATCAGGACGTTGGCTTAAAATCTCTTTCAAAAGATGCCTTCTTCAACAGCAAACGGCAGAAATTCATACACCAGTGGGTTTTCTTTGGTTTCCCCTCCAAGTACTGAGCAAGGTCAGGTTTACTTAGGACTTGTCTATATGGGATGTTACTGCAGGTCAAGGTGTGAATCTACAGCATACTAGCTTGCCACACAGTAATGTCCTGTGTGAACATTGCTACAGCGCACTAAAAGTTTTGTAGTGTGCTTTGACTTATTCCCATTTCAAACAGCAGTAAGTCAAAGTGCACTACAGAATTTTAGTGTGCAGTAGTAGTGCCCACAAGGGATGTTACTGTGTGGCAAGCTAGTGCACTATAGATTGACACCCTGGCCTGAGGCACAGTACAATTCTCTGTAGACATTTTTGAAATCACAGATTGAGGTGTTATCGTTTCAGGCTTCCAAAGAATTATAAATGGGGAAGCACATCTATGTAAAAATCTGAAACAAGTGGGAGAATATCAGCTTGGTATCAACATTAATGTGGCTCATTTATCCATGGTCTAAAATGTCACTAACTTCCAGCATTTACTTGGCCTCTTGTCACAGAAAATATGTAACCTTCTCACTATTGAGGCCACAAGTAAGGCCCCCATCACCTGCTCCTGTCCCAACATCTACTATCACATCAATCTCTCTCCATTCATGAGAGGTCCCTACTCATAATATCTTGGGGAAAAGATGTAATAAAGCTCTTTGCATTAGGGTTCTGTTTTCGGTTAGTCTACTACCTAAAGTCCTACGTCTCTGGAGTGGGGGTAACACAATACATTTTTGCAAATACAAAACCTAGTCTTGGTGATACTGGTTACAATCATATGTTTTTAAAAGGATTAATCATTTAATTACATATGCCAACTGTTGAGTCTTTGGCTATGGTACTACTAGAGTGCAGACTTCAGTAGAGGGCTCTTTATAACTCTTTGAGTGCCCCTCAAAACAGGCACTAATATAAAACCTGCTAATACATTAAGTTTTCTGGCTGCCACAAATGCTGACAGAAGTTCCTTTACAATAGTCATTTGTGTAGCTAATTCTGGAAGACATAGTTAAGCAGATAATGATAAGCAATACAGTCAGTTATGTTTCTTCTGTAGCTGGCTAAAATTGATTTCCACGTAAACTAAAAAGATATCGTAAACTAAAAATATATCCTTTTGGATGTGGATCATATTACCAACAATGGGTCTGTTAGCCTTATTTAGTATTACTTCTTTCCTCTTACTTATCTTCTTCTTCTCTTCTATTTCTATCTCATTTGGGTCTTTATAGCCTTCAAACATGATATTATAAAGGGCGTTCTTTCCTAGAAAATGTAGTGGGAATGTGTGCATTACAATCTATGAGTACCTCTCTGTGTATAACTAGTGCTTGAAATATTTGTCAGGCAGTTTCTCTATGTTTAATAATTAAAAGGGAGAGAAAATTATTTATAAAGAAGAGTTCTTTCTAGCTTACCAGGTCTTTGTAACTACAGTTGATCTAATGATTTTTTTAAAGGTTCAACAGTATTTTTGTAAATAGAAGCATTGACTTTGGTCCGCCAGGATTCCTGGCATCATGTTTGTTGTTCACAAATATTAGGATAGTTGGCTTGTATATAACGTGAAGTAAATTTGTCTATTCTTGTTTCCTTTTTCTTCACCTCTGTTTGTACTTTGATTGTGAGTTCCTTGGAGGAGGGACCATCCTTTTTTCAGTGTCTGGACAGTCTCTCACACGTACTGGGTGCTATCATAAATTAATAATCGTAATCATTCTTGAAAATATTAATGAATTTCTATATTTTCACAAATTTTAGTACAAATGCTTATCTGAAAACTTGTCTCACAAGTGCATTATACATGAATCATTATCTTTCTATGTAAAATGTGCAGTTATTCAACCAAGAAGCAGAAACAATACCATGTGATTTAAGTGACCAATCCTATCATATAATGAATACTAAATAGTTGTTCATGAATAGCATATATGCTGAAAATTATTCATCAAGGTTGTGCAGCAAGAAATTACAAATAATGAATAAATTAAAAGAAAAATCAGGATTCTTTGCCAACAATTTGCTTAACAAGAAAAAGGCTAATTTCATGAATATATTTCATAGCTCTCTTGATAGTATTCCAAAAAGTAAAATGATTACAATTTGAGCATGTTGGAGAAATGATCTTTTCAGTAAGTAAAGCTAAACTAATACATTTTTCAATTTTTACTATATGAGTAAACAGTGAAACAGGATGTTGTCTGCAAACATCCTATATCTCATCATATACCAGTTGGTATGGGTTCCATTCATTGGCCAGTACTTTTATCCTTATTGTTGACCAGATAATCTTGCTATCTTTGTTTTCTATTAATTTCTAATGTGTGTATTTTCAAGTATGGACTGAATACATTTTGTAAGCAAATTGAAAAGCATTTTTAGTCTGACCCTTTCATTTGTATTTAGAGAACAGGGCTCCTATTCAATGAGAAATCCATAGGAATAAAATCAGAAACTAATTACTTTACCTCTGCTTCTGTATGACCTTACCATGGGATTTCATCTTTCAGTGTAAAAGAAAACCTCTCCAGGAACCATATAAGGCTCACAGCAAAAGAAACAGTATCTAAATTTTTTATTTTTATTTTTGGTTGTGGGCAGGTGGTTGAAATGCAATGTGAGTTATAATATACTTTGCACTTCTCTGGCAAAGTATATTATATATCTTCTATCCAAAGATCTGAGCATGTTACACACGCTACCAAAGTAGGCTTCATAACAAGTAGAGTTAAGTAAATAATGGATTTGCTGGCAATTCTGAAAAATCAAGAAAGTTTCATTTGGGGTTATATAAAATAAATATTGTTTTTATTTTATTTGATGAATTGCAAGGTCAAAAATTTCAAGTCAGGTTGACATGAAACTTTTTTTTAATCTGTTGAAATTTGTTGTTTCCATTTTAACAAAAGCAAAGGGGAGGACTAGATTCACAAAACATCTGGGAGGAGAGTGATGAGGATGACCACTTCCTTGTCATTCACCATGGAAATTCATAGGCGTTCATAATGACAATGAATAGTCATTTGTTCAGGGAAGGTGAATGAGAATGACTCTATAACCTTTTGGATATGGCATTTATCCAAGATGTCGGAGACCCAAGTTTGAGTCCTTGCTCCAGTGTCTGTCTAGTTATCTATACATACAGCGAAACAACTTCAACAGAAGAAATTGAGAAAGACCCATAGCCCAGTGGCTAGGCTGCTGTTCTCCTGCACTGTAGAAGATCTAAGCGCAAATCCTTACTCCTCAGGTGGTGGGAGGGGAATTGAACTGTGTCTTCCGCATCCTGGGCGAGTTCCTTAACCACTAGACTAAAAGTTATAAAGGAGTTGTTATTCTGCTCTTCCTACAGCTATTTTGTGAATCTAGTCCTCCTTCACATATAATATCTTACATTTCTGCATTTTTTTTTTTTTTTTTTTTTTTATTTGGTGAGCTCAACACAAATTTGCAATTAGTTTCAGATCAACTGAAAATGCATTTTTGGTGAATGAATATTCACCAAAAAAATGTCACCCAGCCCTAATAACTGTTTAAGGTAAGTATTATTATGATCCTTGTTTCATAGTTGGAGAAACTAAGTCAGAGAGAAACTAAGTTACTTGCCAAAAGTCACATAGCACATCAGTGGTGACATCAGCACAACAAGAAAACAAAACCAGATTCAATGGGTCATGCTTTGATAGCTGGATTGTGCTCCTTTTGAGATTTAAATTCTCTCATCAGAAAGGGTTGACATTATTTAAGATTAGCAATCATTGGTGTATATTCTGTATATATATTGTCCTATTTCAGTAATAGATAAATCTCACTTCTATTGCAGGGGAGAATTTCTTACACTGCTACTTTGCCATTTTCAGAACTTGTTTTCCAGGAATATATTCTGAGTTTGATCAGGTTCATGGTCATGTCATGCTCCACAAGACCTGCTCTGAGGAAATAAATGGAATTCATATAAGTTACTTTCAATAACCATGGAGTGAATACTGAGGAAATATAATTTCATTATTCCATTTTAAATGTGCATTAAGCCATCTTAACTACATTCTCCTTTTTAAGTAACTCAAACATTCTGAAAACTAAAGATCTGATTTTGCTCTCTCACAACAGTGTAAATCATGAGTAATTATAATTGTCAACAGAAATATGCTCGTCTAAATTTAGTGTAAATTAGAGCAGAATGAAACATTGTGTCTATATACTTAAGATGTTATACCAGCAGGGAATTTACTTTGTTCACACTCTGTGTGTGTGTGTGTGTGTGTGTGTGTGTGTGTGTGTGTGTGTGTACACAGTATTATAGGTAGAACTGGTAACAATGCCTATAGATATGGTTGCTTAACACTATCCATTCCACCCATGGCAGAGCTGGGTATACATCCCAAGTGCTTAATAGGACAGACACATATCTTATCCTCTTAGTTCTGCTGCCTTTCAGACTCAATGTGCCAAATCTCTGTGCTGGTTGTGCTTTCTGTAACCGGTAGATTACACTCAC
This sequence comes from Terrapene triunguis, assembly GCF_002925995.2. NCBI lineage: Eukaryota > Metazoa > Chordata > Testudines > Emydidae > Terrapene > Terrapene triunguis. The sequence goes on from NW_020664389.1 coordinate 6,352,015, forward strand.
TTCCAGAGCCAGGAATATAAACCAGAAATCCAGATTCCCTACATTTTTGTCATTGCTGCCAAACTACTACTGCTGTAAGCCAATGCAAAGAAAGTATATGTTGCATCCCCTTTTAGTGACTGGTCTACATACAGGATAACTGATACTGCCAGTTACTCTTTCAGTTCAAATGCCAGAGGTCTATCCACTGATCCCTGAAAGTAACCAGTTCAGGGGGTAAGCATGGTTTCATATGATGGAGTTCTGTTTGGTTATTTTATTTGTATTTAGCTTTTTTAAAAAAAAATAGAATTTTTTGGGGTGGGGGGAAGAATCGGTTTAAAAAGAACATTATTCAAACACAGAAAAGTTAAGAAATATTAGAATTAAAGTTGCCCATGAAACTTTATTCTGTCTCCTTGTGCATAGGGATTATAATGTAAACTTTAATTACATGATCACATACTGTTCCTATTGGAGTGAAGATTGTGTGTCCATCTTTCCACACAAGCAGATTTTTTCACCACTGGGGACATACCAGTGGAACCCAAGCAGTGACTCTCCTTCTCCCCCTCCCCCCCTCGTCCTCCCCCCCATACTTTAAACATGCTTATAAGACATATTTATATTAATGTATGTGGTCATCCAAGCAAAGGATTTCTAACACTTTATATATTAATACAAACAACCTACATTATAAGAATGTTAAGGTGACTAAGTCAAGCATTCAAAAGCCAGAAAATGCCAGAAATAAGGTTGCCTGTGTAACTTTAATTAGGCCTCCTTTTGCCTATGCATTATGAGACAGTCTTTAATTACACAATCACAATCTAAGTTCTCCATCTTGCTCTGGTGATGAATTGGGATTGGGTAGTGAAAGAGACTGTTGCCTGTGGCATATGGTGAATGAGGCAGGGGATTGCAGGAAGAGAGAGGGAGGTCTCATGGTTAAGATTGGTGAATGTCACCTTGGAGAATTGGATTTTGTCCCTAACTCTGCCACAGAGTTCCTGTGTGATGATGGGCAAGTCACTTAGACCAAACTTGTCACAGATGGTTGCTAATTGTGTGTGCCTCAATTTGTGGTTGCTCAATTTGAAACCCTGGGGTCTGATTTGCGGACATATTGTGTGCTCACAGTTGCAACTGAAGTCTGTGGGAGCTTTGCTTTGAACATATCAAATACTGTACAATGTTAAGTACTCTGGAAAAAAAACAGGTCTTGGGTATCTCAAATTGGGCACCCAAAATTGGTGGATACAGACATTAAGATCAAAAGTATTACCTCAGTGCTCCATCTGGAAAATGGGAATAATACTAACCCCTCACTTCATAGGTATGGTGTGTAAAATAAAGTCATTCATGTTTGTGTAATACTCAGATCCTGTAGTGATGAGCACCACAGAAAAGCCTGTGAGGAGATGAATAGTTCTGTCTTTAGGGTAGGGTTTGAAGAATGTGCATTAAATAAGGCCAGGGGCCAACATTGAACAACAGGGAGAAAACAAAATATTGAATAAATGCTCATTAAGTGAGCACCATTCATTCTGTGCACTGAATGAAGCAGGATTCCTGCAGAAAAAAATACATTCTTATAACATGGTTACATTCTATCATAATGTATACACACAAGGGGGGGACAAATTAAGGTTGCAAAGGCAGCCTTAATTCTGGCAGGCAGGGCTTTGGAGCAGTGCTCTGGCTCTGCTCCAGCTCCAGGCAAAAACCTGCAGCTCCACTGCTCCGGAGATGCTCCGCACTCCAGCTCTGGGCTGTGCTCCAAAACCCTGCTGGCAGGTCCTAACTTTTGAGAGCTTGACTGTGTGACGAGATCCCTGGGGTACAACCTGGAACTGTGGGACTGCTGTGCCCCCTTAACTCTCCAGCCTGGGCTGTCTCTCACAATGCTTTGCCAGTGACAAACCGCAAACCCCTCCAGCTGCTGTGATCACTCATCCATCAGCATGTGGAGCCCCACGCAGGGCCGGCTCCAGGCACCAGCCGAGCAAGCTCGTGCTTGGAGCGGCATTCCGCCCAATCCTAGGATGGCACGGCCGCTGTTGTTGTTGGTTTTTGTTTTGTTTTGTTTTGTTCGCCGATCCAGCCGCCCTGTAGGGGGCGGCGGCGCGGAGGAGGGGAGCGCCCTGCTGGGAGCGGGCTGCGCGCTCTGTCTGCCCCAGCCGGTGCCAGGTCTGTAGCAAGCCCGGCAGGGCAGCCCACGTCCTTCCCTCCCCGCTGACTGGAGTGGCACGGAGCCCTCCCGGCAGGCGGCGCGGCGGTCGGGGCTGCGTGGCGAGCGCCCCGATGAAGCCCTGGCCGCCCCCCTTCTCTCTCTTTCCCCCCACTCCCTCCCCC
>NW_020664389.1:6354448-6355200 GCF_002925995.2 Terrapene triunguis
TTTTTTTTTTTTTTTTTTTTTTTTTTTTTTTTTTTTTGCGTGGGGCAGCAAAAAAGCCAGAGCTGGCCCTGGCCCTGGCCCCACACCCAGTAAAATTGCATGAATGCTCCCTGAGTCACTCATGAATTATACAGAGAGAGGCACCAGCCAATCACCCCAGTCCCCAGCCTTGCACCCCAGAAATATATCGTCTTACACAGCCCAAGACTCCCTTGGACAGGGCAAGCTCATTAATTAGTTTGCCACTTTGACAAAGGGAAGTAGATGTGCAACAGCCCTTGTCAACCTGAGCTGAGATTCCCCAAGTACTTCAACCAAAACCACACTGTTTTATGTAAAATATAAAACAGATTTATTAACTACAGAAAGATAGATTTTAGTGGTTATAAGTAGCAGGCATAGAGATCAAAGTCGGTTACATAAGAAATAAAAATAAGATTCCGGTCTAAATTCTAACTTTAATAGACTAAGCAAGATTTGAATCAAACTACTTTTCTCACCCTAATAGATGTTACAGGCAGCTCACAGTCCTTAATACACAGGCTGTATTCCCTTTCAGCCTGGAACCAATCTCCCCAGTTCAGTTTTTGTCTTCCAGATGATCTTGAGATGGGGCGGAGAGAAGCCAAGTGATGATGTCACTGTCCCTCTTTTATACATTCTTCCAGGTGCTAGAAAGGTCCTTGATGCGACCTGCGGTCTAGGTAGCCCTCATTGCATACCTGCCTTCTGGGCAGGGCTGGCTCCAGGCA
>NW_020664389.1:6365200-6372561 GCF_002925995.2 Terrapene triunguis
CAATTGAAATTTAAGTTGCTGTTGGAGGAAGTGAGTGAGGAGAATTTGAGTAGGATGGGTAACTCGGCGCATTTGCTATTTCCCAGTATATCTCATGCTTCCGGGAAGCATGATCCTGGGCATAGGTCACAAGGAAAGCAAAGTATGCAGCACACAGAAATATTGCTAAAATAAAAGACTGCTTGCCTGCACTAAATGAGAATAACTGACCTGAAAACCCAAGACCGAATACTGCACTTTGTGTACTGTGTATAAGTTTTCACTAGAGAATATGAGTTTTCAAACTGTCAGAGAAATTTCTGTTCAGGATATTCCCAAAGGAGTCAGTGGTTTAAACTTAGACTTCACAATGGCACTGACTACAGCTGAACTGGCAGATGTCAGAGCATGTGACAAGGGAGACCAGGCAGAACTGCAGGAGAGCATCACTTATAAGGCACAGAAAGAGAAAAGATAATCGGTTTACCCAAAAAAAAAAAAAAAAAAAAGAATAGAAATAGATCCGTGAATCAAAGTTGTGTACATGCTTTCTGGCATTAAACATCATTTGATGTATTATATTAAACTACCCTCAAGAAGGACTAATTCAATATATAAAAAAGTATACAATGCTTCTTTTCCCTGATGATTTATAAAACTGTCTCTGAATAAACAATCTGTACAGAGTAAAGGAAAAAAAGAGTTAAAACAAATTCACCAGATACTTCCTTACTTTGCTTACTAGTGTGCTACTTGAGCCTCAGTGCACACTTCTTTGTTTGCTACTGGATAGAGTCAGATCTGTTAATTGGCTTATAGGGAGCGTATAAGAGTCTGTTCAATAAGGAAAAAAACACACGAGCAAATCCTTAGGGAGCATCATGGTGACACAACATACATCTAGACGGAAAGGACTGAAAATGCAAGCAAGTTTAAAATGTATGATATATAATTCATGACTAAGAAATCTGAAAAGTTTAAGAGGAATGACTGAATCATAATAAAGTACTTCAGTGTGTTCATCGCATTGAAATTAAGGGTACAGAGTTAGACTGAAGGACTGAACATGACAATTCCAGTTCTCATTCCAGCATCTTCTCATTTTAAAATAGTAAACCTAAACTGTCTTAATTCAAGATTTAGAGCCAGATCATCCAACCCTTACTTGTGTGAATAATCCCAAAGTATTAAATGGGACTACTCACATGAATAAAGATTGCTGGATTGAGGTTTTACATAAAAATGTTTTATCTGCAACAGAAAAATTGACATATTCTGAAATTCAGAATTATAAATTTACAATTAGTGATGTAGAATTCAATGCTAGGGAAATTTGCAGCAGTGGGGAAAATAAATAAGGGAACAGTAGCAATTTATGTAGCAAATGACCTTTTTGAGACCTAAAGACAATTGCAGCCATAACTCATGAACAAAATGAGTTTTTTCTACATATAACAGATGAAAAGCTAGTATATCTGTATATTGTACACAGCTAAATACTGGGAATTGTTTCTGTTGTGGAGTTGTTTGTTCACTGTGTAACTTTGGATAACATTTATCATCTTTTTTAATGTCCTTTGCATATCATGTCCTGAAGGCTCATATCAGGGTTTTGTAAACATAGGTCTAGAATTTGTAATGTTCAGTTTTCTTGTTAATTATCTTGTCCTACAAGATACTGGGTATCTTTTCCTGATGCTGAGAGCCCTCAACTCAATAGAACAGCCTACTAGAGACATTTATAGAATGTTTATTGCCATACTTATCTAAGTGCCTGGTTCTTGGTAACATGTTATAACACTCAACAAAAATCATCATGAATTCCTAATACTGCAACCATTTTGGTTTACCATAAATAGAAAAATAAACACTGTTGCTTATCATGGGACCAGTTCAATATAAGAACAGTCATACGGGGTCAGACCAAAGGTCCATGTAGCCCAGTATCTTCTCTCCCAACTGTGGCCAATGCCAGGTGCTCCAGAGGGAATAAAGAGAACAAGTAATTATCAAATGGTCCATCTCCTGTTGCCCATTCCCAGCTTCTGGGAAACAGAGGCAAAGGATACCATCCCTGCCTATCTTGGCTAATAGCCACTGATGGACCTGTCCTCCATGAATTTATCTAGTTCTTTTTTGAACCCTGTTATGGTCTTGGCCTTCACAATATCCTCTGGCAAAGAGTTCCACAGGTTGACCGTGTGTTGTGTGAAGAAATATTTCCTTTTGTTTATTTTAAACCTGCTGTCTATTAATTTCATTTGGTGATCCCTAGTTCTTGTGTTATGAGAAGGAGTAAATAACACTTCCTTATTTACAATCTCCACACCAGTCATGATTGTATAGACCTCTATCATATCCCCCCCTTAATTATCTCTTTTCCAAGCTGAAAAGTCCCAGTCTTATTAATCTCTCCTGATATGGAAGCTCTTCCATATGCCTAATCATTTTTGTTGCTCTTTTCTGTACAGATCGAAGCCCTCTTAAATGTATGTTGTAAACATTTTTCAAAGCCTCAATTCCTTTGTGCCTAAAATATCACATAAATACAGTAGATATGCAGTATTGAAGTCAGTAGAGTTTTGTCCTTTACCTCAAGGGAGTAGATTGGTACTCTGTTATTCTTCACATTATTTCTGGTATGAAAAATCATAGAGTGGGGTGCTGCTATAGAAGCTTCTTTTGTGGTGTGTGCAGGGAGATGCAGACTTGAATCTTGCAGGTGTCATATATGAGCTTTCACATTTCCCTCTCCAGTTGCCAAAAGAGGAATCTAAACACTAAACGTAACCACAGAAAAGGGCAAATAACTCCAGGATTTTTAATAATTCTATTTACTGAATTTGTCCAACCACAAACATACGTTAGGGTATATATCCATGTAACAAGAGCTGTTATAATAAAAACTACTGAGGCACCTTTCCATGTAAAGCAATAAATCTCCACTAAAAAGGTATTGAAAGAAAAATAGCAAGAATCTGGTTTTAAAAACAAAATCTCTCTCTCTCTCTTTCTGAGTCACCAGTGGTTCTGATTGATTAGCAGAAAATTTGCATTTTCACACAACTCCTACATCTCTGACAAAGTTCACCCTAGTCTACTTTGGTCCTAGTAGTCTGGCATTTTTTCTTAATTTCTCTAAAGCTCTTCCTTTAATAAAAAAAAAAAAAAAGGGGGGGGGCGATTCAGACCAGAGCAAAAATTGGCCAATTTTTTTGTACTTCATAGAAAATAGCGTGGAACAACTACAAAAGTTTTATAGTTTAAATAACTTCCCTCATCAATATTTGGATGCTTTATCAAAAACTTACCTAAACCACCTGAAGTCTTCATCTACCTCTCTATTTTTCTCATTTCATCTACTGTCTCTCTTCTCCAAACCAAAGTAAATTATTTACCTTTCCTCAGACTGTACTTACCCTCAGATCCTCCACATTGATTCCACTTCCTAGTACAGTCAGCAATAAGCACACAGCTTGTGGTTTGTGTGTTACAACTGGCATATCTGTATTACTGGAAGTTTCTAATTTAACTGCATGTATAATACCTACATAAGAGAAAAGTGTCACCATCCTATATAGGTGCAAGATGCCCATGAACAATGGGGTAGTTGCAGTTCTACAGCACCAGAAGGAAACGATTCTACTAACTAAAGAGGTCAGATGGTTGGACATCACTCCAGATACCCCTGTTTACAAAACAGCATTGGGATGATTTGGGGACAGAGGCCCGTGGATCTGCAATTATGCATATGTATGAGAAATCTTGTGGAGAGGCCCCACCCCCAGGGTCTGACCCCTAAACAGGAAGTGAGCTGTTATAATGGCTCTTTCACCATTCTACACCCTGTCTACTGGCTGTTGGGCATGGATTTAAAACCCTCATCTCTTGGTATACCTCCATGCAAAGACCATTTAGTCAAGCTTTGCCTCTGTGTGCGCAGTATTTCACACTAGCTAGTATACAGTATAACTGTGCATACAGTTTATTAATGTAGTAGCGATAATATAGTAACTAGTTTCTGAGCGTTTAAAATTACAGACCAAGTCTGTAGGACTCAAAACAGTCACGCTGACCCAATTACAAGCAAGAAGGAGGCTTCAGTGGAAAACAGCACTGAAACATGCTAAAAGCTCTATGGTGAAGTACATAAATACTTAATAACTTGGGGTAAAGGCTTCTGCTTTCCCAGAGAAAGCAAAAGCTTCTGGTTTTAGGCATGAAGTTTCCAATGTTATTTTCCAAGGTTTGCTCAAATGACCAAACACAAAGATTAACTGAATAGTGTAAGCTAGTATTCAGTTTTATTTTAGAGAGGCCGTGTGGTTATTTAATACTGCTTCCTTCCAACAATGATAAAGTGGGAGAGACTCACTGGTTGAGATTTAGGATATTAATAAACTATAAAAAAGGTTATATCGTGAACATTGACTACCCATTTATTAAGAATCATTTTCTCCCACAATGCCACTTACTCCTTGTACCATGCATCCAATGTTTGCCTTTGAATCTTAGGTTTGTATTATTGTAGATAAAGTATAGTCTAGTATGCCTTTTTCTTTCTATTTATCTTATTTATAAAAGTAATAAATTATTTCTTAAGGCAGGGATATTTTCTGTTTTGAAGGTTCTGAAGACATGTACAAATAGGAACGGTAGAGGAACCTTTTAAAGGAGAGCCTTGCCATTAATCTCTTTTTCCTTTCCCTTCTGTCACTATATATAAAATAAAAATATAGATATATTAAAATAGATGTACTTAGACAGTATCAGGAGACAGTATCAGGAGAATAAGACCCTGCATGCAAAATTTAGTTTCATTTTTCATGGGTTCAGAGGTTAACAGAAAATGTCTCCTATGGTTCGGAATATTTCTTGTCTTTTAAAGAGTTCTGTACTGCTTGCAGTCTAATTTATATACACCTTTTCGTCTCTTGACAAATTGCATGAATCCGTACAATCCAGGTCAATAATGGCCAGGAAACCTTCACGTGTTTTCTGCTAAATCCTTCCATCGCAGAAAGTGGGGCTCACCTCTTTGGAAGAAAAAAATGATCCAGCCCACAGACCCTGAAGATACACTAGGGCAGAGACTTCCTAGGACACAGAGTCTGTAACCTCTGCAGCAGTTCTTCTTGTCCTAAAGTTCTATCCTGCCTCCAGGGACTCCGCAGCCAACACCTGCCCCTCTTCAAACCAGTCCTAGAGTAGAGGACAGGGAGGCCTCCAAAGAAAAAGGTAATACAGACACCTGTTGTTTGTGATGGGTAAAATGGGGGAATAATGCATGCTCTTCTCTGGCCCTCCTCCACTCTACACATTTTTCACATCTCCAGACATACAGGGAGCACTCCACATTGTCAGGTGTGGGTATGATTGGGGTTTTGGAGGTGCTGACATTCCTTTCATGTGGACAAAAGGAAGTCTGAGTTCAGCAATGGAGACCTCTGTGTCTTATCCTGTTCTGAGCCCCTCGAGCTCTACTGGCTGCAGTACCTCCACAGCTTGCCCACACTGCAGTGCAAGCCTGGCCCAACGTTTTTTCAGAACTGAACTTTACAGAAGTTCCCTGGACACAGCCTGGTTAATTGCAGTGAAAGAATTGCTGGCACGATTTACCTGCTTCTCCCATGATGCAGTGCACTTTGCATAGGCTTGTTGCGGTCAGTCCCCATTGCAAACACAGAAGGCTCTCTGGTGGTGTGTTTGCAGCTCTGTAGTCAGAAAATAATGGAAGGATTAATGCTGACTCACTGAGCTGCTGTAGTACCGTAAGGGAGCTTGCTTCCATTTTCTCTTGAGTTGACTGGAGAGTCTTTGGATAGAGAGGACAAAGGAAGTTGGCTGGCCTATGGGATTGTGGGATACTTTTTAGAGGACTGCCAGGACCTGAGTCAAGAGTGGTTGCATATACACTGCAAAACAATAAAGCTTGAATCCTGGGTCATGGCTTGATTAAGGCTCAGATTCTGCAGCCCTACAGGGTCCTGGGTTCATGAGTCCAAGCCCTGGGGTAGCGCTATTTGTGCATAGACAAATCTGTTCCCAGGTTTACATTGCAGTGTACACGTATCCTGAGAGTAAAGGTGGGTTATTTCCATCTCACATATTATCACCAATAATACAGATTCTGCATGCCACATTGGTTCTTCAGTTTCAGCTAGAGTGGCCAGGTGTCCAGTTTTCGACCGGAACACCTGGTCAAAAAGGGACCCTGGTGGTTCTGGTCAGCATCGCCAACCAGGTTGTTAAAAGTCCAGTCAGCGGCGCTAAGGCAGGTTAGTCCCTACCTGTCCTGCTGGCACCACGCTGTGCCCCAGAAGCGTCCAGCAGGTCCGGCTCCTAGGCATGGGGGCCATGGGCTCCACGGGCTGCCTCCACCCCGAGCACCAGCTCTGCACTCCCATTGGCCGGGAACCATAGGCAGGCAGGCTGCCTTAGCCCCCCTCGCTGTGCCGCTGACCAGGAGCCAATGTAAGCCAGATCCCCAGCTTCCTGCCACAGCCCTGAGCCCCCCCCTCCCAAATCCGGAGCACTCTCCTATACCCCAATCCCTTGCCCCAGCCCAGAGCCCGCACATTCCTGTACCCCACCCCCTGCCCCAGCTCAGAGCTGCCTCCCACACCCTGAACCGCTCATCCCCGGCCCCAGCCCAGAGCCCTCACCCCCTCCAACATCCCAACCCCCGCCTCAACCCGCAGCCCCCTCCTGCACTCCAAATCCAGTGGCCCCATTCCAGAGCCCCTTCCTGCACCCCAAACTCCTCATACCTGGCCCCACCCCAGAGCCAGCACCCCCAGCCCAGAGCCCTCACCCCTCCCACACTTCAACTTCCTGCCTTAAGCCGCAGCCACCTCCCACACTCCAAATCCCTCGGCCCCACCTCCCAGCCTGGAGCCCACTCCAAACCTGTCATCCCCAGAGCCTGCACCCCCTCCCATACTCCAACACTCTGCCCCAGCCTTGAGCCCCCTCCTGCACCCTGAACCCCTTATTTCTGGCCCCACCCCAGAACCCGCACCCCCAGTCAGAGCCCTCACCCTCACCCACTCCCACACCTCAACTCCCTCCCCAGCCCAGTGAAAGTCAGTGAAGGTGGGGAAGAGTGAGCCACTGTGGGAGGGGGAATGTAGTGAGCGGGAGGCAGGGCCTCTGGGAAGGGGCAGGGACTAGGGGAAGGAGCAGGGCTAGGGTGTTTGGTTTTGTGTGACTAGAAAGTTGGCAACCCTAGTTTCAGCTCTATAACCCACTGCTGTTTCAGAATTGCTAACTTAGTGTAAGCGGGGGAATGGTCCCGCTATTGTGGGGAACTTTCCTGGCTTCTGCACTACCCCGGTGAAGTGGGCTAGCGAAAGGATCTGAGTCCTCGCTCCCACTCCCTT
>NW_020664389.1:6372571-6376953 GCF_002925995.2 Terrapene triunguis
TATTAACTTCATAGATCTTTAATGAAAATGTAAAATAAATTAAACATTTCTGAATATATTAATATTCCTTTGTTTTTCAGCCATCTTTTTAAAATGGTGAGTAAAGCATTACAAACAGATTAAAGGATTTTAATGATAGAAGCATCTACTATGATGATCTTGTCTGTCCTCCTGTACAAGACAGGCCATAGAATTATACACTCTATCAAGCCCAATAACTAGTTGAACTAGAGCATATCTTTTAGAGAAGCATTTAATCTTGATATAAAGACTTCAAGTATGCTTTGCAACATTTCCTATTTCTTTCAACATGGAAACCCATCGCTTCAATATAGGGCATAGATTCCCCTTAAGTAAGTAAGTAAGTAAATCTGTTTACATGCTTAAATAGTCACTCACACAACCTTGCTTTACTTACTTTTTTTTTTTTTTGCTTCATCATTTTGGGGCATACCGTAAACATTACACTACTAAATGGCACTGCTTTGGGATGCTGCAATGTATTTAACTGCAGTTAATCTTCAAGCAGGTGAGCAACTATTTTTTGTGTGCACAACCTGGGGGCTTCATTTACAAAAGTTAGTCATTTAAAAGAGTTAGTCCTATAAATCAGTGGAACACATCTTTAACAGTTGCTAAGCATGTAGGAAAGACATATAATTGCCTGTACAGATTTTTCTGATTTATCAGCTTTTCTTTTACCTAAAACACTGACATTTTCCTTCATGTTATTGTCTCTTCCAATACCTTGGACAGATGTAATTGAAGAAAAACAATATTGTGAAGCTGATGGTTGCTTTCATGAAAAGACAAAAACAGACCTTATTTCTATAAGCCCTATTTTTTCTATGTGCCAAAGGAATTCAGTATATGGAGAGAATAGAAGTTTCTCCCCACGTTGTACATAATAATCAAGAACCATATTCAGCTATTCAGTTAAAATCTAAATGTTAATAATTTGAATTTATTAATTTAGATGGTCACTAACTTGCAGCTTTTCTCCATAATTTTGTTAGGAAGATTTAAAACAAAAATGATGGCATACTCATTAAATATGTTTTCATTTCTGCATAGGTTTATACATAATTAGCAAGAATATCCATTGCATTAATAATGCAAATCTTAATTACATGTTAGAAAATTGATGTTACCTCCTCTAAGCTACATTATTGCATAGGCTTTCTATAGAGCAAGATTATTTGGATAGCAATCTCTTGAGAATCTCCGGTTTTGTGCTGTAGGTTTCCATAGCTATGTGGTTTATGAACTCATTTTTTGTGCAAGGGTGAATAATAAACTTGACTGGCTCATTAATAATGCTGTTTAGACACCTGTACAAATCTTTTTGTTTGGAAGGGTGATGGAGCTTATGCTTATTAATAACTCTAAAAATAAATGTCTTAACCATTATACACTGACAAACATTTCATTCTCCCTTTCCTTTTCTTATTAGAAAAATGAGAAACATGCATGTGTACAAATTAAGGTGAGAGTAAAAAGCATGGAAACCCTATTAATACTTCCTAATTTTATGCTATTTGGATTGTAGACTTTTCTTATTAAACATTCCATCCAACATGTAAGAACCTGTTCAACAATATTAGAAATAACCTATTTTCTTTTCTTATTAATCATTATTGCACATGCTTTGAAGTGCCTGTTGGTGTACTACCTGAAAGTTTTCATAATTTTTCTACATTTTCGAACTAAACACTTTGCTATCTGAAAGGGAAAAAAAAGAGTTCTGGCTTATATACATGGTCCCCAGGCCAACAACCTAGAATTTTTCAATACAAGCATTACTTCTTTTTTGAAAAAAAAAAACAAAGTAAAGTGTTAAAGAAAAATAATTCTGGCTTCCTCACTTTTACCTTAGTTGTTGCAGAATGACTTCTTTATTAATCGCTGAGAGATTTATTGATAAAAATTCCTATATAAGAGCTAGGTATTACTATTTTTTGTTATTAGAGAGAACAATTAGAATGTGAAACCCCTATGAATAAAAGTTTCATTGGGGAATTTAATTAAAATGAATTCTAAATGGGACAATGTAAAGTTTTGTCCATCATGTGTTCGGAGAGGGAAGTGGTATTGGTGACATGGTAGGTGACTTTGCAGATAGTTGTGTACAGCATACAACCTTTTGTGACAAGTAGGAGCAAATTTACTTGGAAATGAGATTTTGCTAAGCACTGGAGGACCTAGCAAATAGTACACCATGTTTAGTTTATTTGATGAATTTCACTTCCCCCTGTTTGTGAAATGACTAGCACCAGTTTATAATCCTCTCTAATTAATTTGTTCAAAATTATTTGCCAATTTTATGGAAATAGCAAGATTTTTATCATGCTTGTTTGCAGGTCACTGTCAGACTTCAGTATTTGAATTTTGAGCTGTGTTAGTTAGTTCTCACAGAACACAGGTTGTACGGCACCATTATGTTTCTTGACTGCACGTGGGTAACTCCTAAGAATATTGGTTCTTCTGGGAAGACTCATGATTTTCAAACTGAAAATTTACTTTCTGCTAATATTTTCTGATATTTGTGAAATCAATGGGGAGTTAGGCACCTAACCTATTCAGGTGCTTTTCTGAATCCCACTGGGCACCTATCTGCATCCTTAGGTGTCTAAATGCCATTGAAAATCTGTCCCCCTGCTCTTTTTGGTGCTGTTTCCTTAAGTAGTCAGTGCCCTGATGCTGTTGTGAAAATGCTTATCTGGGCAAGGAGCAAAGTTAATAGAGAATCTTAACTGTAGTAGATCATTTTAAAAATGGAGTTAAGCACTTTTCTGGACTAAATGAGTCCACAGTGAGTCTGAGGGCATGGCTACACTTGCGAGTTAGAGCGCATTAAAGCAGCCCAGTGTGCTCTAACTCATGACGCGGCCCCCCTGGCAAGGCACGTAGAACACTCTGACTCCATGGGTAGAGCGCTCCTGGTACTCCACCTCGGCGAGTGGAATAACGTTTGATGTGCCCCTGCTGGAGCACCGTGGTGCCAGTGTGGATGCCCCAGTCTGTTAATGCACTCTGATCGGACTCCAGAAATGTCCCACAATGTTCTAGCCACTCTGTTCTAGCCACTCTGGTCATCAGTTTGAACTCTACTGCCCTGCCTTCAGGTGACCAACCGTAAGACCCGCCCTTTAAATTCTCTGGGAATTTTAAAAATCCCCTTCCTGTCTGCTCAGCCAGGCGTGGAGTGCTCTCAGCGAATCTTTCCAGGTGACCATGCCTCCATGCACCAGGCAATTCCCAGTATGGAACAGTGGCGAGGTGCTGGACCTCATCAGGGTTTGGGGGGAGGAAGCTGTCCAGTCCCAGCTGTGCTCCAGCCATAGGAATTACGATACCTTCGGGCAGATATCAAGGGACATGATGGAAAGGGGCCATGACTGGGACGCTCTGCAGTGCAGGGTTAAAGTGAAGGAGCTGCGGAATGCCTACTGCAAAGCCTGCAAGGCAAACAACCGCTCCGGTTCTGCCCCTGCGACCTGTCGTTTTTACAAAGAGCTGGACGCAATACTTGGGGGCGACCCCACCTCCACTCCGAGTACCACCATGGACACTTCAGAGCCCAGTCCAACAAGGCAGGAAGCGAAGGAGGAGCAATGTGGGAGCGAAGGTGCTGAGGAGGAGGAAGACACCCCGGCATCCCTAGATGCATGCAGCCAGGAGCTGTTCTCAAGCCAGGAGGAAGGTAGCCAGTCACGGCGGCCGGTGCTTGGGGAAAGACAAACACCAGAGGAAGTTCCCAGTAAGCAACTTTTACTTTGGGAAGGAAGTTATTCGGTGCGGGCTCTTGGGGCGAGGAGGGTTAGGGCTGCATGCATGCCTAGATGCGGAATAGGGCATTGATGTGCTCTCTCACATCGCGGTAATCGGACTCAGTGATCTCTTCAAAGGTCTCATCCAGAACTTGGGCAATGCGCTTGTGCAGGTTTCATGGGACAGCCACTGTGGTCCTTGTCCCAATCAGGCTAACATGTCTGTGCCACCTTGAGATCTCAGCCGTCCGTGTTATCACCATCCGAGAGGCTGCAAAGAATCAGGAAGAAGCCATGTAGAAGCAAAGAGGACATGCTGCATGAAGTCATGCAGCACTCCCTTACAGTGGCGTAGCCAACTTCTAAGAGGAGGGGGAGCAAACATAAAAAAGGCACCCCCCTCCTTGGCTCCTCCTCTGGCCACTCCCCCCTTGGCTCCTGCTCCATGCCCTCCCCCCTTGGCTGGTTCCTCCAGCCCCCACCCCCCCCCCCCCCCATGGCTCCTCTGGCCCTGCCGTGCCACCCCTGCGCGCCCCCCCGCCCCGGCTCCTCCAGCTGCGGCTGCCTGTGGGCTGCATGCCGTGCCCCCTGGCCGCATGCCCACCCCCCCCC
>NW_020664389.1:6377053-6395938 GCF_002925995.2 Terrapene triunguis
CCCCCCCCCCCCCCCCGCCATGGCTTCGGGTCGCAGGCCACGCCCCCCGGTCCTCCGGCTTCCTGCCCGGCCTGCCGCCTCCCCATGGCTGCCGGCCGCGCTGCGGGCGGCCATCCTGCGCCCCTCCTCGCTCCTCCTGCCGCCTTTGGAAAGGCGCCGCTTTTGGTAAATTTGCTGAGGAGAAGCTGCTGCTGCCCCTGCACTCCGCTAGCTACGCTACTGCTCCCTTAATGAAAATCAAAAAGTGCAGGAGTGGTGGGAGAGTGAAAGGAGGGTCCGCCAGCAAAATGCAGCTCTCTGGCTGTTCAAATTCAGCCTCCAGGTGTTAAACCTCCGAGTTCCATGCCTGAGTGAATCTTTCACCCTTCCCTTCACAAATGTTATGGAGGGTACAACATGCTGATATAACTGCGGGGATGCTGTTATCAGCCAGGTCCAGCTTCCCATACAGAGAGTGCCAGCGGCCCTTTAAACAGCCAAAAGCATACTCCACAGTCATTCTGCACCGGCTCAGCATGTTGTTGAACCACTCCTTGCTGCTGTCAAGGCTCCCTGTGTATGGTTTCATGAGCCACAGCATTAAAGGGTAAGCGGGGTCTCCAAGGATCACAATCGGCATTTTGACTTCCCCTACGGTGATCTTCTGGTCTGGGGAAAAAAGTCCCGGCTTGCAGCTTCCTGAACAGGCCAGTGTTCCAAAAGATGGGTGCATCATGCACCTTTCCAGGCCAGCCTGCATTAATGTCAATGAAATGCCCACGGTGATCCACAAGCGCCTGGAGAACCATTGAGAAATAGCCCTTCTGATTAACAAACTTGGAGGCTAGTTGGGTTGGTGCCAGAATTGGAATATGCGTCCCATCTATCACCCCTCCGCAGTTAGGGAAACACATTTGTGCAAAGTCAGCAACAATGTCATGCACGCTACCCAGAGTCATGGTTCTTCTGAGCAGGATGCGATTATTGACCCTGTAAACTTGCATCAATATGATTCCAACGGTCAACTTCCCCACTCCAAACTGGTTAGCGACCGATGGGTAGCTGTCTGGAGTTGCCAGCTTCCAGACTGCAATAGCCACCCGCTTCTCCACCATCAGGGCAGCTCTAAATCTCGTGTCCTTGTGCCACAGGGTGGGGGCGAGCTCCTCATACAATCCCATGAAAGTGGATTTTCTCATACGAAAGTTCTGCAGCCACTGCTCGTCATCCCAGACTTGCATGACGATGTGATCCCACCACTCTGCTTGTTTCCTGAGCCCAAAAGCGCCATTCCACGGTGGTGAGCATGTCCGTGTATACGTTACTCGAGTCAATATCGTCCGAGTCCTTGCTGTCACTTTGGATTTTAAGGAATAACTTGACTGCCAAACATGATGTGCTGGCGAGACTCGTCAGTATATTCCTCAGCAGTTCAGGCTCCATTCCCGCAGACTGAAAGGGAAGACAGAGCGCGCAGTACAAAAAACATTGAAAGATGGCGCCAATTGTGGACGGAAGCAGAGGGATTGCTGGGATGCGAACTGATGCATCATGGGGCATTGGGACAGGACCCAGAATGCCCCGCACCTCCCACCCCCTTCCCACAAGCCACAGCGCCAGAATGGGAAGAGGTGCTCTGTGGCATAGCTGCCCACAATGCGCCGCTCCCAGTGCTGCTGCAAGTGCCGCAAATGTGGACATGCCAGTGCGCTTGCAGCTGTCAGGGTGGACAGACTGCAGTGCTTTCCCTACTGCCCTTTCAAAGGCTGGTTTAACTCAAAGCGCTCTACATTTGCAAGTGTAGCCATGCCCTGAGAATATGTGTAGTTGCTTGTGCTCCCAAAACTGGGTTATTTGAATGATTGCATCCCGACTTTTGAAAGCACATAGCTAGGAGCAGTTATGTTTCTCCACAGAGATGTGTGATGAGAACTGGTGAATACGGTTCCAGTTCCATCTCTAATAGCAGGAGCAAACCATGTACATTTTCAGTAGTGAGGTTTTTTCCTTGTCATTTTGGGTGGGATTTTGAAAAAGCTCTCAGTGCTGACCTAACTCTGCTCTCATTGTTGTCTTCAGTGGGACCAGAGTCAGGCCAATACTGAGCAATTTTGAAAATTGCGCCCTTACATTTTTTATTTTTCCTAATGCAAAAACACATGTTCCAATGTATTAAGAAGAGAGAGGGGAAAAAGTTTTTTTTTTTTTTTTAAGCAATTAAATCAGCTTAAATAAATGAAGTTTATTTGCTATGCAGTGGTGGAGAGAGTTCTCAAACTGAGTTTCCCTCTGATATTGAAGGATACCAAACACATGTTATATAATTGCACTGAGGCAATATGAGGTAATCATGATTTTTCTACTTGTGATTTAATGAAACTTTCACTGGCAAAATGTCAAATCTCCATTTAAAATGAACAACTGAAATATGTAAAGCTTATAAAATTTAAAACTACAGAGATTTCTCATTAAAAGCTTATTGATTTAACTTAATTTAGTTTAATTACTATGTAATACTTTAAAACTTAGAAGTGATGAGTTTGGAAGAATGCAATGTATTGCACAGTGGTAAAAATGTCAATTTCTTTTGGGTTTTTTAATAGAAGACTTACTAATGTCACTGGCTGTTTCATGACCCTCTACGGCCTTGCTTTAGTATATTGTGTATAGGGCTTATAAAACAGTGTACTATAACAGAACCAGCAGCAGATTGTGGCAGACTTTATTTTAATCCAGGCAATAAAAGAAATCCACCATGGTGCACAGCAGTTTCACTAGTACTTAGATACAGCTTGGTAGGCAACAGCACTATAGTAATATTATTAATAGTAATAGAAATGCCGGGTCAGTGGATGGGTGAACCGGTTTAAATAAAATGTCACTATTTCTAAGAAGTCATGTCAGGAAGATTTGGATTCTGATCTCCGGGATTTTAACTTCATTGGCTTCAATGAAGTTTACACTACTTTAAAATCAGGATTAAGTGAGATAAGAATCGGGCCTCAATACTGGGTGTTTCCATTGATAGCTAGGAGAGAAGTTAGTGAACACAGTATGATGATTAATAAATGATACATGATGACATACTAATCTAATTTATTTACAATCTTTGTACTGATCCTGAATATCAAAAATATAACAAATCACAGGTATTCAAGTGCAAAACACAAAGGAGTCTGGAAACCTGATGTGTTCAGATTAGAAATGGTCAAAGCCAAGACTGTGTTTTGGTTGTGCAAAACTCATACCTTGTTTGTATGTTTTATACTTATAATATGCCATAAAGTGTTGTATTACAACCATGCTGCTGAGTAGGCCGAGGTACAAAGCTAATTAAACAGCTATATAGGTGATTTGTGTGTGTAATGGTAACAGGTTCATTTTTTTCCCAATGAAAGTGTCTCACAGAGATCTTTTGTCTTCCTTGCATGTACTGTTGAATTTATTCATCACCGCCCCCCCCCCCACCCCACCACCACCACCACACATACACACAGTCTTCTGATTTGAAGATTTTGCAATTTTGGATTTTCCTACTATTTTTAAAATGAACAGTAACTGAGGTAGGATTGGTCTGAAAGATATGATGATATGTTGGAGTTCAGTACCCAGTTGGGGATTGCCATTAGTAATGGAACATAAAATATCTTAAATCTTGAATTTTAGTGTTTTAGGACTCCGGACATTCATATAAAGCCTGAGATTTTCAAAACCAGCTCAGAGATTTGGATGCCCAGTTATGGAAATCGGCACTCAACTGTGAGGATGGTGGTGCATCAGGGCTGTTGTTGGGACCTCAGAGGATCAGTACTACCTTTCACAAGCTGTCTTTTAGTGTGGCTTCAGCTGATCTGTAAACTGGAGATCAGGGGGTTACATTGGAAAGAAATCTATAGATAAATAGAAGAAAATGAAAACTATCAGATGCAGTAAGAAGGAATAAATGCTTTTTTTTTTTATTATTGAGGCTCAAATCTTGGTACTATTGAGGACAATGGCAAAGGCCTCATTGACTTTCTTGGGAGCAGATTTGGTCCAAATGGAATACATGATTTTTTATTACATTCTATGGGACAAATCTTGCTCTCCATAGAAAACTGGTGGGCAGAGAATTATCTACAGAAAATTCTGTGAGGTCAGAGTACAAGAATTTCTGCTGAAATAAGGGATGGTTTATGAATTCCTATTGAGAACTTGGCAAGGATCCAAGCCCCAGAGAGCCTGAAGACTGTAGGTAAATCCAATGCCATGGGTTATGTTCACAGCATACACTGAGAAGTTAGATACAAACAAATACCCTGCAATCTTCAAGCAAGAGTAACACTACTTTATTTCTCAGAAATCAAAATAACACACAAGAACCCAAAACCAGACCAAAACAAAGCAGGCTGCTCCCTAAAGCAGAGAGGCACAACTCACTACACCTTACTATAGGCTGGCTGGTTGCTGACCCAGCTCATAGGCTTCTCAGGAAATCCCCCTGAAATTTCAAGTGTCAGTCTACAATTTTAGTACAGTTTTATAATACACCATACTAAAGAGCTCCTTGTGCTGCTCCTCTGGCAGGTATGTAGTGAGGCCTGCCACTCAGGAGTCATGGTTAGAAATTAACACTTTATTTTCTAATGCCAGTCAAATGACCAGAATGGGTAGTACCCTTGTCACGTAACATGTCAATAGCTACTCTTCTAATATAGCCCCTGCATAAGTGGTTCACCAACTGGCCTTCTTTCCTGTGCCAAGGCAAGTCTCCCTCTCTTAGAGGTGTTGCAGGCCTGGAGAAGGCAGTTGCTTTTTTGGAGCAGCATTACCTCTCGGATGGATATTCAGCAGAATATGCCCAAGTCTCCAGGAGACACACTACAAAGATTGTGGCAGCTCCCCTAGCCCTGCCCCTTCAAAAGCAGCAAAGCAATGGGTTAGGTCAGGGACAAACAGGAACATGCAGCAGAACTACTGCACCACACCTTCCAGGATCCCTCTCCAGGTATATACTCATCTGGTCTATTCTGCTAGCCATACTGGAGGAGCACATTTGTGATAAAGATATAGATTTATTTTAAATAGATGTAAACAGTGTACAAATTTAAAATGATTTCTACTTGTGAAGTACATCTATAAAATGCATAATACAGTGTTTATAAAAATAAATAATTCAGACAAAATACTCTGGGTCATCACATTAAGCCAAAGTTTACATTAGAGGAATTAAGTGTTGTCAGCAGTTGAAATGTATTTTACACAATTAACATTTCTATTTATAACTCCCACATGGAAGTGGTGAACACAATCCAATAAATTAAGTGTTGTATGTGGTTAATGTATTGCATTTTCTTCCTAAAAGACTGAAAGTCAACTTCTCAGATATAGATTGTCCAATGGTTTCAATTAGATTTGCACCTGCTTATGCCAGGGCTGCATTTGGCCCACAATCCTGACTTTCCATTTATTTTCTTTCTTCTTGCAGTAGCCAGTTTACATTAAAAATAGATAAAATGAAGCTCAGTTCAGTGGCTCAAAATGAATCATGGTATGCACTGTTCAGAGGGGACGGAAATCTCAGTGCCATTCTAGAGGGTGCCAGTTTCAATATTTCTAGGCTTCATCCTGTAAACTGAAATAGAAGTTGGTTACAGAGTGCAAATGATGCAGTATTTTGAAGAAAGCACTCTCTTTATGCTAGGCACATATCAGGTGATTGTCTGGAACGGCTGAGTCACTATCAATGTTACACTTCACGGTGTAGTGTCTAATACGTCCAGTTGTGAGCACTTTGCTCTACATTCTACTGTGCAGTCTTCATTTCTGGGCAAGTGATTTTTGATTCTTCCCTTCATCCCTGGTGATTGTCTTTTGAACTGAGCAGCAATCTTTCTCCCTTCCCTAATACAGAATTTGGTAGCCAAGTGTCCCCACAGCAGGTTTTTTTCCGCTTTAATCTTTATGATAAGGGGTTTTGCACACACTGGAAAGAAAGCTTGATCACTAAAAATGTTCCTTGGAAGATTGCTAGAGATTTGCCATATTTAAAGGGAAGGTTAAACAGAGGAGTTCTTTTCTTTTCTGGCAGTCTGTACTGCACTCCTGTTGTGCTATCAATGTAGAAGCAAGTAGCATGATTTTCTTAGTCCAAATTTCTAAAAGACTTTGAATTGTGATTCTACTTTCTCCAGTACTATCTCAGCAAAATTAGACCATCTTGCCTCCTGCCTCACCCGCCCACAATAACACCTGCATGAACCCCCAGGATGGGTAGCATTCTGTCCAGGACCAGCAACATATTTGCTGTGCATAAAAAAGATAGCATATTTAATCTTGTAGCCCTAGAAATGGGATTTTTCTACCAATGGAAATGGGAAGCTTCCCATATTTCCAAAGAGCCTTATTCTAGCCCCTGTAGAAGTCTGGGATGTCAGACTTTTCATTCGTGATTTTTAAGAAAAATGCTATTTAAGTTATTTTTACCTTATTTTATGGCTCTGTCTGAGTCCTGTTCAGTTGGATGCATGCTGTCAAAAGCATCTGCCCTTACATGTGAAAATAGCAATATGTGATATATATAGATAGATATAGAAATAGAGTACATGATAGTATGGTGTGGTAGAAAGGTATTATAAGCAGGAGTGTCAGATGACCTGTATAATTCACTCCTGGCACTGTATATCTTAATGGTGACTGGCATCATGGGGGTGCCCAAGATAAGGAGAGAGTCCAAAAAGCCTTCCTTCTTATACTGTCCAGGGGCACCCTTAGTGCAAGGACTGTATGCAGTTAGAGTCACTATCAGCACTTGCCTGCCCAAACAGACAGGGAAGGACAAAAGCAGGGAGTACCCCATTTTTCTCTTCAGTGCAGCGAGCGGTACAAACTGTTTATTTTTAAAGGCTGTACCAGGGGCCATCCTAGCACTCACTTTCCCCAGTGTGCCCATAGGCTTTTGCCTGATCTCCAGAAGCTCCTGCCAACAACATCTTTATATGCACCCTACCATGGCAGTGGCTTATCTTGGCCATAAAGTGTGAGTAATTTATACAAAATATATGATTTAAATTATGCATATGTATATTTTTTTGTATTCATGGAAGGATTGATATAAGTGTATGTGCACACTATTATTCCATTCTAGGAAAACTTTTTACTCTGCATTTTATAATAATATATGCATAAAGCAGCTAACTGATAATTGAGTTGACAAAGTTGCCAACTCCCACAATTTTATCTCAAGTCTTGTGATATATGGTGGGGTTTGTTTTTTGGGAGGGGGTAGTGGGGAGGAGTTGGTATTTTTTTAAGCCTCAGTACCTGGAATCAAGAGATTGCATGAGAAATTCAGCTTTTTTTTTTTTTTTTTTTTAATAGTGCTTTTCTAGCCATTCTGGTTGTGGAGAAAATCTTGAAAACTTGCACACATGTACTGATAAGGGTCAGGAATCAGAGGGCAAATAAAACTAATCCAAAATTCATTATTTAAGAAACCACATGAATGTTGGTTCCTGATTCATGATTTTTGAGAGCTTGGGGTTGGTATTATTGGATCTAGCATGAGTGCTTTGCACCATCCCATTATTACCAGACTTAGGCCTGGTCTACACTACATAGTTAAGTCAACACAAGGCAGCTTATGTCGACCTAGGTGCAGATGTGTCTACACTTAAATTTTGCTCTCACCAATGATAACTGCCCCACTATGCCGACTTAATAACACCACCTTGCTGAGTGGTGTAAAGTCATGGTCGATGTAGTTAGTTCAACGCAGTGTCACTGTAGATACTGTGTAACTTACGTTGACTGTTACTGGCCTCCACAGTGCCTGACACTGACCTCTGCATTGATACAAGTGCTCCTAGTGAGGTCGCGCACCATTGACACAAGGAGCATAGTGTGCACAGGCACAAGCGATGTAACAACTGCGGCAGCTGTATGCCAATATAACTTAGGTTGACATAATTTTGTAGTCTAAACGTGGCCTAATATCCTTTGTTCGTGTTCTGCAATATTCCAGCTATGGTACGGGGGCATTTGGGACTTTGCTGAGCAAAGATTGACAGTTAGCTTTAATTGTTTAAATTAGTAAAAATTTTAATATGAAAGAATGTCCTCCAAGGCAAGAAAGTGCCTACACTAAATTAAGACATCCAAACTCATTCTAGATGAGACCATAGCCATTTACAAACTCAGGTTTTCAGTATTTAATTTAGCATACATCATCTTGTACTGTCTTATGTCATGTCCACCTTTCTAGACCATTACTCTCTGCTTACTGCACAACAGGAAGAGGGATGCAGGTATTAGAGGATAGCCTTTATTGGTCAATTTTTTCAGAAGAAAACCTATCCAAGGAGGTGAGATGTCTGCCTGTGCTCTTGAATCAACTCATTGCTGAACAATACCTGGTTAACTTTCTGCTCAGAGAATACCCATGCTGTAGTGCTTCAGACATCACAGTGGTGATAGAAAGATAGACAAGGGAAAGAATCCTTGCTAAGAAGCTTAACTAAAACAGTTTTTTGAGCAGGATAGAGGACATTGGGTGCAGGACAATCATGTCTATACTGTCTTTAGGAGATCAAGCAAGTATTTTAGAGGACTGTGGAACTTTCAACCAGGAAGTTCTGTAGACTGTCATAATATTTTCTGATGTGATGATGATGATATGTAATTCCTAGCTAATTGTAGGAGTGATATAATTTCTCAAAGTTGCATATTGCAAAGGCTTCAGTTCTGTAAAATGTGTCACAACAATCTATTGTATTACACACCTGCAGTCAGACAGGTAGTTGGGGCTACTTGTGAGTGACAGCAGGAGACAGTATTTTCCAACTTGTTCATTTCCAGCAAGTGAAGCATGAACACATCATTAAGCTTGATGACAAGTACACAGTGCGTTTGAGCAAATGTCTAATGTTTGCTACTCACCCAAACCATGACTCCCTGTCTACTTATTTTTTGGAAGTGTGCTGTCCCACTGCCTCCCCACTGCAGTAGCCCTTCCCTGCCACAGTGAAAAACTCAAGAGTGGGGAAAAGCTCCAGCAGCTCCCTAATGCTGGAGTTTTTCCCCATGGCAGGGAAAGAATCTGGTAGTGTAGAAAGTCTCTGGTGGGGGACAGGTGGTGGCTGAGCCTTTCCCTGCTGTTTCCCCTCTGCCAGAGACTTTCACTGATACGTTTAGCTACACTCAGCAGTGTGGACACAGCCTGCTTTTTACTACAGCATATAGATACTACATGTACACTGAACACTGTTGTTGGTGGCGGTGTGTAGTGTAGACGTAGCCTCAGACACCTAAATGATATTCCAGATTTTCAAAGATCCGTTTGCATTCAAGCACCTGAATAAGTGGCCAGATTTTCAAAAGCGCTGACCACTTGAGAACAGCAGGAACTGCTCAGTGCTGAGCAATTTTGATCTCTCCCTTATAATCCAGTACATATTGCCAAAGAAACTTTGTTCGGGTGAAGTTAAAGCTGGGAGTATCTCTCAGTAACTAAAGAATTTAATTTAAAAAAATTACAGGAATGATGTAGTTAGCAAGACCACTAAAAAAAGACAGGAAACTCAGAGTTAAGGTTAAACTTGAACAGAAGCCAAACATTAAAAATAAAACAGGGACCCAAATTAACTTAACTCTACCCACTTTGAAATTCCAGCCACCCATCTTTCCTTCTTTGGAGATGAGCATGGAAATACAGACCAAAGAATATTGGTTTTGTACTTGATTTCATGATACTTCATCACCAAGGTACCCTTTTACCTTTTTATATAAGCACTAGGTTTGCATATGCTGTCTCTGTGTCTGTGACACTTCAAAAATAGGCTGGAATCTGGTGCTGTGAGATGCTTCCAAGTACCCTCTGAAGCTAACGGGAGCTGCAACTACTCAACCCCCTGACAATCAAACCATTGGGCATGGATTGTAAACCTTACTTTTAGGCACCTACGTTTGAAAAAGTTGGCTTAAAGTTTTATGGTGTCATTTTTACAGTGTCCTCTCTGTGTACCATAAATGTTGTGAAGACAGTCACATTACAGGAAACCTGAAAAACTGAGATAATGAGTAGTTCAATTTTGCATAAGTAATGCTTTATATCATTTTGAGGGTAAACAGATTTTTGGTTCTGACTCCTTTTTAAACTTGTGAAGGGGCCTCTCAGCAATTATGCAATGACTGTAACCTTGAGGATGGCTGTTTACATACACCTCTTGACCCCATAATGGCAACTATGAGTACACCTACTCTCCCTCCACTGTAGATTATACTGATCGGAGTAGGAATATGTGTAAAGGGCTATTGCCACCTGGTATATAGGTGCAACAATAACACATTTTTGAAGCTAATGGGCATCAGCAGCTCATGTAAATTGGTGTAACTCCATTGACTCAATTAGAGATAAATTGATTTATACCAACTGGGAATATTGGAGTCAACAAAGTTCTGCTGATTTGCCACCAGTTAAGAATCTGAGGATTAGACCCAGTTCTTGAGATGACATTACTTATATCAAAATTTGGCCCCATAATTTGAAATGAATGAATCAGACCAGTTACAATAATGACCCATTAGGCACCTGGAGGCAGAAACGGGCTATGGAGATCCCCAGGGAGGACAGGTTATTGGCTGACTCCATCACCTATCTGTCATGTGCACCACTGTGTGTGTGACAAACATATATAAAATTTGTCATTTCCCTAAATCTGGCTGGATGAACTGGGAGTAAGGTGGGAAAGAGGGGTAGGAAGGTGCATAGAAAAATGGGAAATACAACTGGCTGAATGTCACTGGGTTCAGAGGTTTGGGTGGGTGCCGCAGGCATACTAGCAGGTAACTGATGCTTCCCTGAGGAAAGTCACTTAACCTGTCTGTATGTCAGTTTCCATATTTGTAAAAT
The DNA here is from genome assembly GCF_002925995.2 of Terrapene triunguis. Classification (NCBI taxonomy): domain Eukaryota; kingdom Metazoa; phylum Chordata; order Testudines; family Emydidae; genus Terrapene; species Terrapene triunguis. The sequence continues at coordinate 6,387,921 of NW_020664389.1, forward strand.
ATATCCATATAAATTCCCAATCGATTTGTAAGCTTGTATTTTTGGCCTCAGAGCTTCCTGTGGCAGTGAGTTCCACAGTTGAATTATATATTGTGTGAAAATGTATTTCCTGTTTTTAAGTTTTGAATATCCTACATTTTAATTCCATTGAATATCCCTTTGTTTTTGTGTTATGAAACAGGGGGAACAGAAGGCTTTTGGAAGTCTAGGTAAATTATGTAAACCAGTTCTCCTTTATCCACCACCATGTATTTGCAATTTGACATACTTGGGAAGGTGTATCAGACAGGAAAGAGTTACACCCAGTGTTATTAATAAAGACCAACCACTGTCTGAATGTATTTTCAAGCACCATAACTGAAAGTGGAACTTTCCAGATCACTTTAAATTAAATTGATTAATAATACATCATGTTAAAATGAATTTTTCATGGTTTGGGAGCTAATGTTCTCAATTATTTAGCAATGCAAAATGTAGGAAACTCGCATACAAACAGCATGCAGGAGTTGATCCGTGAAACCTTCCTTTACAAACAAAATGATAAATAGGTTGTTTTTATTTTTTGTAGGTTTTTTTTGTTTAGTTTTTTGGAGTCCTTTATCATGCTGAAACATTGCGGTTTTTTTTTTTTTTCTGTTCTCAAAACATTTTATCACCAAAACAAAAACAGGCCAAACACAAAGAGTGAAAAACCCTTACTATTCACCAAGAAAATATATAAATTAACTAGAAAATATTCTTAATTTTCTCACAATTGAAGTGTGTTTTATGCTGTTATAAATCTGCTCCTTCAATTGTAAATTTCATAGTTTTCCAATATCACTCTAGGTTCTGAAGTAGAACTGAAACATATGGTAGTATCCTTTGAAAATCTTTGGGTGTTTAACTTCCAGTGTTGATACTGTACCTTTTAGTGTATTCTCTGAAGAATTAATCACCATAGGAAGTTATATCTAAACATTTTATGATATTATAGCATATAGAATCTAATCTCATTTGGACTGTGTGTCATGTTTTGGAAACTAAATGATTCTTAATCCTCAACATATGTGGAAAAATATATACAGTTTTTTTTTAAAAACGCATAAACTCAATTCAGATTTTAAAAGTCATGCTATTTGAAATGTGAACAATGAGTGGACTTGATTCTGATCTCACTTACACCAGGGTAAATCTGGAGTTACCCCTCCATGAAGTTAAAGCATTGGGGAACTGTGAGAAAAGAACTAAGTCCATTGTGTTTTTTACTTTACTGATTGTTATTTTTCATAGGCTCCTCAGACCAGATGCTAAGAGGTACCGAACACCTATAACTCTCATTGACTACAAGTACTCAGCAGGTGTGCAGTAATTCTCAGGATTGGTCCATAGAAATCCAGACATGGGAAAGGCCCATGAGGTCATCTAAAACATTTTCCTGCTAATGCAGGGTAGTTCCTTCCAGTATATTTTCTAGGGTCTGATCCTGCATGCATTTTATGTACAGAACTCCCACTGACTTCAATGGGACTTGTGAGTGTCGAATGCAAGCAAGAGTTTCCCCCCACCCCCAATATGGCACTCAGTGCAGTTTTGAATGTCTCAGGAGCTCAGGAGAGGGTGCTTCCACTTACTCTATTGACAGACTATTGTATAACCTCATGGGTGGTAGCTTATTTTTCTAACAGTTTAAATGACTTTTAAATGTTATACATAATACACAGGGAAGGCCTGAGTCTGTCACTTTTATTTTTGTTGAGTAACACCTTGCTATGTGAGTAATTCTAATGAGATCACTGGGACTTTTGGTATGTTAAAGTATTAAACGATGGCTAATCCTGCAACTTGTTCTGTATGGGAAGACTCCTTTACTAGTGCAGAGCTCCATTAAAGTCAATGGATTTACATGGAGAGTTCAGGGATTCACTCGTGGAACTCAATGCAAATTCAGGGACAAGGCATGGCAGAATTGGGCCCCAAATTCTGTGTATGTAAAATAATTGCTTCTCATACTAAAATAAGCTGATTCTCAATTTATTTTGTCATTTTCTCCCGTTCCTAAAAAATCAAGGAATGATATTCAGGACAATTCACTGCACCTGAGCTACTTAATGTATTTGCTGTATACTACTGTGTTGTTTTGCCATCCAGAAGTTGCCATGTTCACAACCATATATCACCATAAATGGATTTTGTTTGTTTGTTAGTTCTCTGAGAATTGTGCAATGATTTGGGAGATGGGCAACTGTGGCAAAATCTACTTAAATTCCAGAAGGTATATTTACCGGTATGTTTTTTTGCATACAAAATTAGCGAGGGTTGATATTGGTTAGAGAAAGTGTGACTTTCTCTGAAAATGGGAAGACAGGAAGACCCCTGATACAGTAACTTATTCAGCACAAAGGGTTGATGGAGAAATTATTGCTAATGGTATCCTTTTTACTTTAGCAAATGAATTAATTTGATGGCAAATTAGTAGCCATGGCCTTGTATCTGAAGAACAGGAATGACACTTAGGCCTCGTCTACACTACGACTTTAATTCGGATTTAGCTGCGTTAATCTGAATTAATCCTTAACCCGTCCACACAACGGAGCCAGTTACTTCGAATTAAAGGGCACTTAAAATCGATTTCTGTACTCCACCCCGATGAGCGGAGTAGTACCAAAATCGATTTTGTAAATTCGAATTAGGGGTAGTGTGGCCGCACACCACCGAATTAATGTGGTTAAAATTAATGGGGTAGTGTGGCCGCACACCACCGAATTAATGTGGTTAAAAACCGAATTAATGTGCTTAGTGTGGCCGCGCACAATCGAATTTATACAATCTGTTTCTCAAATTCGAATTATCTAAATTCGAATTAATCTCGTAGTGTAGACGTACCCTTAGGAGGTCTGGGTTCTATTACTGGCCCTGTTTCTGGCTTCCTGAATGGCCAAATGAGAATGACGATAGCATTCTTCACTTCCATTTCATTTTATGAAATGGGGATAAACTAAGATGTATGATCGTGCTCCAAGGGGTGTTTTAAGGCTTCATTTATTAATGGGCACAAAGCCCTTTAAGATCTTTGATGGAAAATAACAAAAAACTAACTTTGCACTTATCTATGAGATGGTATCCATGTTGAATGAAGATATTCAAAGAGGCCAGCAAAAGCACTTTCAAAACAACACACAAAGGGACTCTACTGAGTATTATTTTGTGGGGGTGAAAGTGAAGGATGAGAAAAAGCCGAAACATCAAAGTTAGATTTTTGGTGGGTGAGCGATGTTGTCTTCTAGACAAACTTGTAAGCAGTGAAGTATTTTATTTATGTTCTCTCTCCAAGCAGTATCTAATATATAAAAGAGCAAATATCTTTCTAGTTCAACACCCCAGACATTGACTAGGCATGTTATATAGCAAATAAAATTTAGTATATGATGAGATATCAAAATAACCTTGTGACTAACTTCTTCTCTATGGGGTGTTTGGATCCTATCTATTTAAGGTACCTAGATGGTCTCCATTATCACAGTTTCTGAGCTCCTTACAATCTGTAGTGGATTTATCCTCTCCATAATGCTATAATGTAAGGAAGTGTTGTTATCCCCATTTTAGAGGTGGACAACTGAGGCACATTTCCTGTGACTTGCCCAAGGTCACACAGGAAATCTGTGGAGGAACAGGGACCTTGATCTTTTGAGTTCCAGACCAGCACTCTAGCCCCTGGACTATCTTTCATCTCATCATATCGAGCTTCCTTCCTCCTCTTATGTTTCACTATCATGTTACAACTGCTTTATCCACTTCTATATGCCAGATAATCTTGACTATATCAAAGCTTAGTCCCAAACTTCGGGTGGGTGGGAAATAAATCACAATAGAAAGAACTAGCCACTCTTAGAATTTATCTTGGACAAAACCTGTATGTTTGATAACATTAGGCATTAGTCAAAGATTAGCAATCATTTCCATTTTGTCAGTATGAACATTTCTTGGGGAACTGCAAACCAAGAGAAGCCTTCTTGAAGAAGATCATGGAGTCAGAACTGAGAAACCAGGGCCATTACTGAACATTACCAAAAGTTATGTGAGCTTTTCCTGGGGCCCCGACAGGCATGCACCTTAAAACAAAGCCAGAGAATGCAAGAACTGCAGCATGATGATTCAAGGGTGAATTGGGCCTCTCCCTTACCTTTAATCAAGGGTGTGTGGACGGAGTCATGGGAAATCTTTATTACAAGGTGTCCTCTCCAAGTTTCAAAGCCAGGTGACCTTTAAGCAAAATCCTAGTTAAGCAAAGTGATTAATGTACTACATTCATGGTATAATCAAATGCATTATTTATATAAAGGGGGATTAAAAATAAAGTTGAAAGATAATGCGGACTTTTAAAGCAAACAAAGAAGATGATTCTGTTATATTCATAGTTCTACTTGTTAGGTTTAGGATAATCAATATCTACCACATAACCCTTGAGAATATACTTGGGGGCGGGGGAGAGCTGGTGCTTATAGGAACCCTGTACAAAGAAAAAAATATATTAAATTACTCAGAAATACAACAATATGTATTATCTTTCTGTAGAACCAACGGTGTGTTGCAACACAAAGTATAAACCATTAACTCCTAAGGTGTAACTATTCACTGTGATTCAGCCACACAAATCCTATTAAAGAAAATAGGCATCACACAGCTAAATCCCTGTAAATTGCAATGAACAGTTACCGCTAGCGTCCTGTGATGATCTTAATAATGGGGCAGTCATTTCATAGTCATTGTAGTACTGCTGATCATAATGGAGTCATTCATTATTAATGTGGTTGTAATGCAGTATTAAAAGACCTGTTGCAGAATGAGCAAGAAAAGGACTTTGCAATGGAAATACTTCAGTTAGTGTTAGATCAATAGTCTTACCTGCTGTGCTCTGCAATATTATTATAGAAGGTGTTAAAGGGTACTATTGGTGCATCTTCAGTAAACACACAGGAAAATAGATATTGTGAACAAATGACACTGAAGCCATGTTTGGATCCTTAACGAAAACATTAAAATCATAATAAATTACTATAGATCATTATCTATCATCATTACTGTTACTGGGGCCCAATTCCAGCTTTGGTAGTGGTCATAAGGCTCCAGGTGACTAGAATAGCTGTGTATGGGCATTGAAAGGCAGAGTTTGACCTTAGGAATATATCTGTGTACACTAACATCATATTAGCCTATTGTGCGCTATATAAATTTAAGGTGTGTCTGTACATTTCAGATGATTTTCCTAAGCCCTATTAAGTAATTCAATGCACTTTTAACATTTGCCCTTTCTACTTAGCTTGGCAATTATTCCAACCTAACTGTATCACTTTGTAATAATATGGGCCAAATTAATTCCTAGTGAAACTTCTTTTACTTCAAGTAACTTCAAAAGAGTTACACATTAAAGAGGTCAATTAAATTTTATATCCCACCGCAGGACAGTGTACCCAGATGCTTGGGATATTTTCTTCTTTCCAGTGGTACTGTCTTTCCCCTCGTTCCCTATTATGCAGTGTAGCTTTGCACTGCTATCCACTCAGTCCTGCGTCTAGAGGCCCCTCATGGTTTTTCTTCTTGTGCACCAAAGATACAATTGCTCTAAAGAAAGTTCCAAGCAACACTACCTCAGATGCTGCCAGTTAACTAATTAGAACCATTATCGTTATCCCTACTCTACTTATTTGGTCCTTTAAAGATGTTTTCAGGTTTTTTGATTTTTGGAGCCTCAATAAGTATCCTTCTGGGCATAGAGGTTCTTGTCCAGAGCTTTCTGCAGAAGGCTCTCCTTTGAGCTTTTCCAATTAGTTGGTCCCTTTAGGCATTGAGCTGTATTTGCTTTTTGTAGTCATTTGGCCGAGTTGGTAGAACAGTAGTTAAATCAACAGAACCTATACTGATATCAGCAGAACTACTACTAGCTGAGGATCTGGCCCTTTTGTCTGATCTTTTAGTGGAAACAATCCATGTCACACATGTCAGAGACACTCTGTGCACATTTCACCCATGAAGAACCCTGTTTTTCTGTTTAGTTTGCAGGCTGTTGACTATGATCATACTGGTCTTCTGGATTTAAGATTGACTTATTGATGAAGTTATTCTGTGAACCCCATGAAAAAAGTGTTATTTCCTTGATCCTAAGAAAGAAAGGGACGCAATTTCTTTCTCCTTTACCCTTTTTCTTTACTTTTATCCAGTAATGCGGTGACAGAAAAAGCTGGCTGTTTCAGAATAGCAAACTTTTCAGTTTTATCCACATTGGAATAAGATGGATGAAGATCCACTATTACTATTTTCTTAACTCTAAGCTCCAACACATGACTTAGTACTTCCTTCTATGTAATCAGTGTACCTGTATTGAAAAGTACAGTATCCTATTTATTTAAATTCTTTGGGCCAGATCCTCAGCTGCTTTCATTCCACATAGCTGCATAGAAGTCAGTCCTGCAACAACTACAGCCCCCATTCTGCAAGATGCTGAACACCACTGAAGTCAATGACTGTGGTTGCTAGAGAAGTGGACGAATGGGTCACAGAAGTAGCATTGTTGTTAAAATGGGAGGGGAGTGGAGAAGGGAAACATAATAGACACAAGGTCAGCTAAGCAGGGAGGAGCAGAATTGCTCCTTGAAGATGAAGAACATAAATTTAAACATAATGTGCTGGAGAAGGCTCAGGGAGTGGATGGATCCAAAGGGAGGGAGAGGGGTGAAATGACCCCGGGAGATGACTTTAGCAGATGCATTTTTCTATGGATTGAAAAGCAACTGACCTAACAAGGAGTTGTTTCTGCACTGGTAACTTGAGACTATTCAGTAGAAATGTTGTGCTGTGAAAGGTCATATCTGGCTTCTGTACACTCGACTATGTGGCAGAAACTCAACTGATCCTCAGAAAGCATCGCAGCTGAAGAGCATGGGTCCCACTTGCAGAGAGCCAAAACATGTATAGACCTCTTTATAATAGATGTTTCCTTTCTTGAATAGTCAGAGCCAAAAACCTGCCTTAGATTGCTGCAATTTTTTTTAAAGCAACCTTTCCTTTTGTGACCAATGACGGTCGTGGTGAATGAATAGTGAGTCTTGGTCAGGTTATAAACAAATCTCTCATTTAGTGCATTTCACTGACTGGCACTATTTTTTTCATCTTTGCAGCTCAGGTAGTTTTTGTATTTGGGCAGCAAGATGATCTAACCAGCACCACCTGACCAAAGACAGCAGCAGCCTGAAGAAGATTGAGGGGCATGGGGCAGAAAGCTTATATGTACCCCCACATGGTGACTTATGGCTTGCATATAGGGGACAAAGTAATGTACCCATCCTAAAGTAATCTGTGAACTGGAATGGGAAAGTATCATCTGGACTTGGACATGGGTTGGTTGACAGATGCTGAAGCCAGCTGTTGCTGAGTTCCTTCATGTTCCCCTGTAGAGGACAGCAACCCCTTAGAGCACAGGACAGACAGATAAGATTTTTTTTTAAAGTATTGTTCAGATCCTCACTGCATGTAATTCAGCATAGCTCCACTGAAGTCAATGAAGCTTCATTGATTTACATCAGCTGGTGTTTTAGAGCATATATTTAAGGAAAGATTTTTCAAAAATCTGTATTTCAAAATATTCCATAACAATAAATTAAATATGAAACCATTTTTGTCTGTCATTGCATCTAGGTGCTGTTACATGTAATCCTGTAAGTATCCACCAAGGTAACTAAAAATTTAAGTTACACTCCATTTTAAGTTCAGGAAATTTGAGCTGGTATAGCAATGTTATGTCCCTATAACCTTAAAAGTTAAACATTCTGCAAAAGCTGCTCTTTCAACATTCCTGGACAGAAAAGGTGCCCAAACATTCACTCACATCCTTGTTCTCTTGCATGCCTACACTTACATCATCTGTTAGAGTGGCATTTTGCCCACTTATAAAGTATTATTTCATTTTCAATGGAGCCACAGGTATCAATTTATTTTCTAGAGCAGGGGTCGGCAACGTTCGGCACGCGGCTCGCCAGGGTAAG
>NW_020664389.1:6396338-6398850 GCF_002925995.2 Terrapene triunguis
GGATGTGACAGGGGAACCCAGCCGCTCCCCTGGGTTCTGATCCAGGGCCCTGTGAAGCCAGGGATTTCCCTGTTAAGGGTTTAGGCATCAGCTTCTACTATATCCCCTGGGTCTCTTCCTACCACAATTGCATTCTAGGCATCTCCTTGGCTGGTGGTGCCTTGGTGTCCCTGTCAGTCTCCACAGTTGGTAAGTCATCCACAGCATAGGCCGGGTCCACGGGCTCTGCCGCTTAGAGCATCACCAGCACCTCTACAGGAGCCTGCAGTGCACATCCTTCCTCCTCCTCAGCCAGCTCTGACTGAGCTGGGCTGCCTCCTTTTATCTGACTCTTCTACCTGGAGCCTACACAGCAGGGGAAAGAGGTGTGATTGGTCCATCCCTGTTGGCCCAGTGCAGGGTGGGTACACTCCGTCACAGTGCTAAATACTGTCATTGCCTCTTTCTCGGATTTTTTGCATTGTGTCCAATTGGGGGTATTGCTAGAATGAGCAGAGGCACCTTTACAACGAGAAATTGTTTGAGAGCAGGTCTTTAAAATAACCTGCTTGAGCAGGTGGCTGGTATAGAAAAGCATGTGATTGAAGAAGCAGAGTGTTAATAAGAGTCTTGGTATCATTTGTAAATAGATAATGCTGGATTTTTCTGAACTGCAGTGTTTTTTGTTGTTTAAGAGATTTCTCACCCAGTCTCCTAATTAACAGGCAATTAAATTCACATAAACCCAAAGTCTCTGTCCAGCACACAGCTGGGCTGGGCCAACATAGAGATTGAACCCGTACAAGAGGTATCCTTGCCTTGAGCACAGTAGAAACCAGATGTGGGTCCAACCATGTTGCTTATTCTCCACCAAACAATAGGGATTTGAGTGTGTGAATACGTAATTACATAAACCCAAAGCCTCTTTCTAGTGTGCAGTTTAGCTTGGCTCTCTAACTCCTGAAGAACAGAATTGCATCAGTTCTGATGCATGAAAATGACTCACCCATACTGTTGGAGGAGAGGGCAGGATTTTCCTAATAATTACAACCACTATAAATTTCTCAGGATACAAAGTACATCAGGCAATACAAAAACAAGACGTTGAGCTGGCAAAATAAGTAATTGTGAATGAATTCACAGCATAGTTTAGAGTAATTATAAAAATACAACAACCTGAGTATGCATTAAAATATTTTTAAATAAGTGTCCCAAGTGGTAGTGGACATACAGGGAAGTTTTATCTTTTTAGAGAAGCAGATATTTGAGAAAGTTGATTAGTTAGTTATTTGGCCTGTAGCAGGCAATTCTACTAATTACTGTGCTTATGTGACACAGGTTCTGTTCTGTATTGAAAGATTCTATGCAGCATCCAAGTTATCACTACATCTTATTACCAGAAAGATACTGGAAGACAAGAGGAAAAAAAAAACAGATCTCAGCAGTAATCATGAACAGAAAGTTGAAGGGATTTGTAATAGGATGATCTGCCCCTTAAGGACTGGGGGCCTGCGACCAGCATGTTCTGAGGCACAAAGCCTCTTTAAGAATGGGTGTTTGAGCCTGGTAGATGGGATTATCAGACACAGCTGGGATGGGGTGATGTGATTCCTATATTATTGTCTGAAAGAGAGCTACAGGAGCAAGCTGGCTTTTTGGCAGGCCCTGAGGCAGTGGACTCCCACGCAGATGGCTTTGTTTTGGGGAATAGTTTTGTTGTATGTTCGACTAATAAATGAAGCCCAGGAAAGGGGCCTGATCCATATGCTGGGGGGTTGATGTTAGTCCTTCATGGGCTGGGAAGCCAGGCCGGAAGCCTGCAGGGTTCATGTTATAATGAAAGATTCAAAGAGCTAAATATATGCATCTTGGCCAAGACATGACAAAGTGGTAGGGTTATGATAAGAGATTATAACTATTTAAATGGTATAAACGGGGATGGATTTCCAATTAGGCACAGTAAGCATGTGCGTAGGGATGCCAGCATTCTAGGGGCACTTAAAAGTTTAAAAGTGGGTAAAAAGTTTTATTTTTTACAGAAAACACAAAGCTCAGCTGGAGGCAGGGGAAGCACTGGAAATGCTGTGCTAGGGGCGTGTACAGTGTAAATTCAGCCCTGGGTATAAACACGAGGAAGAAAAAGGAATTACTTACGGTATAGCAAGAGGTTATTAGTAGGAATAATGGCATGAAATTAAGAATTGAAAAATATAGGGTGAATATCAATAAGAACTTTCTGACAAGTAGATGTATTAGGCTCTGTGATAGTTTCCTAAGGGAAGTAGTGGCAGCCCCATCACTGTTACATCTAAAATTAAACTGCTCAAAATGCTGGAAAATTCACTGTATGGAACAATCCTCTGTTGGCAGGGAGATGGATGGAAAGACCCAATAGTTGTTTCCATCTCTAAAATATCAGTATATCTGTAGTTCTCTCAACATATCTCTAACATTTGTTGACTTCACTGGAGTTACACCTGAAATAAATTCAGCTGTTTTATCTAAGGCTAGGTCTACACTACAGCGGGGTTCC
>NW_020664389.1:6398950-6408442 GCF_002925995.2 Terrapene triunguis
GATCGGCGGGTAGTGAAGACGTAGCCTAATAAATGCATACATTTGAAAAGATGTTTGTGGGCAAAGAAAAAAAATCATCTTCAAAGTCTGTTATATCCTTTTGTCCATGCCTGTGCTGAGATCTATTTATTTATCTGCATATAACTTTATTCAGCATGGAGTACAATGTATATTATTCCAGTGGTTATGGAGACTGATTGATGGATGTGACATCATTTATTATGCACATTACAGATGAAGTCACTAGATTCACTGTATTGATGTATACAGTTCTACAGATCCTTTGTTGGAGTGATCACAGTACACATTGTATAAGTATATGTTTATAGTACACACACACACACATGCCGTACTTGTACTACAAGCCAATTTTAATAAAGGCACAAAACGTAGTTACTAATTGGTAGCTGGTTGAAAAGTTTTTAATAAGACATTTTTCAGTAGAAAAACATTGGTTTTGATGAAAACTTTATCACAAAGATTTACTCAGGTCCAGGATGGAATTTCGTGTGTGTGTGTGTGAGAGAGAGAGAGAGAGAGACACTTTTGTGGAGGTGCAATTGAGTATGTATTTTAACTGTTCTATAGATGACTGGCAATAGTGATTTCAACCGCTGTAACTATTCATATTGATTTATTTAGGTGAGATGCACTCCTTTGGTCCCCACTGAGGGAAGAGTCTTATTATATCTACTGGCAATGATACAACCACTCAGTCCTGAATCTACCAGGAAGAGTGAAGTTGGCCAACATGTCTGGGTGGGGGGTTCTGAGTTGTGGTAGGGCCAGGATACCCTGGTTACTGTATCTGATGGGCAGCCCCACCTGTGCAAATTAAAGCTGTCTTACCATCATTGAGTCTCAGTGGAGGGATACTTGCCCTTTCCTGGGTCTTAATTGCTCTTTTGGAAAAACAGCTCTGATTAATACTTGTATTTTGGTAGTGCCTAGAGGCCTCAAGATTAGGGACCCATTGTGCTAGTCATTGTACCCACACAAAATAAGACAATCCCTGCCTCAAAAACTTTAGTAGATAAGACAGACGAAGGAAAGGGGAGAAAAGAGCTACACTGGAGCTAGAAGTTATAATTTCCAGCTCGAATAGACATACCTGTGCTAGCTCTGAGTGAACTAGCACACTAAAAATAGAAGTGTAGCCACTGTAAATACCTGAAACTGTGGATACATACTCCAGCAGCATGGCTCCACTTTTGTTTTTAGCAGGCTAGCTTGTTTACAACTAGCGCATCTTTATCTGCTCGAGCTGGAGATTACACCTTCCAGCTCTGGAATAGACATACCCATAGAGACGTGCAGTTTAGTGGCAGAACCAGATACAGAACCCAAGTCCCAGATCTGTGCCTTACTTGCTAGGACACACTGCCTCTATTTTCCTGATGTAGGGGACTGCAAACTGCCCCCATCCTGTGATGAATCAAGCCCTCTCATCTACTAGCCTGTTTCTAAGCAATTTTTTTTCACAGAAAATGTCCAAGAAAAAAGGTCCAATTTCAACTAAATTAGTAAGTGGTGTTCTGTGTTTTCGGGTGCTTACTACTTCTGATAGATTCCCTTGCATTAAATACCATTTGTGAAGAATGAAGCATTTTTATTTCATATATGGATCCATTCCTACTCCCATGAAGTCAATAGGAGCAGGAGAGGGCCTTATGTTTTCTAATTTTACCAGTTGCCGCTTTGATGTCAGCTGTTTTTTAATGAAAACTTCTGACTGCAGTTAATCTTCTATTTAATGCTTGGACTCTAGTCTGTTGTCAGTGGTGAAGTGTACATTACCTTGAAGGTGAAATGAGAGCATAATAGAGAACAGAATGCCATTTGACTTGCTCTGAATAGTAGTCCCAAGAGACTATTGCTTTAAAGACAGCAGTCAAATTTCACAATTGTAGGTTGGGTTGTTCATCATCATTCTAATGAACTCATTCTAAGTGCATGTCAAACTGTATTGTAAAGCACATTTTCATAGACCTGAAATCTCCACAGAGCAGATTGTTTTTTGCTGGATTATGTCATGTTCTTGAATAACTTTGCTACACATCAAAAGGAGGTATAATCCCCTCTCAGTAAATGCATGTATTTTGTACTGATTGTAAAGGAAATTACACACACACACACACACACACACACACACACACACACACACACATACAATGAGGGAAATATACCCCAAAGATGCAGTTATCAGAATCTATTTCTGCTCAAACTAGGAAAGTTGAAATTGGCCCTGTCCCCTGTAGTTTGGCTGTAATTGGGTTTTATTCTGCTAATTTAATCAATGTACTGGAAATCGGTGTGATTCTAAAATAAGAGTGAAAAATGTCTTTGTATAGTTGTCTGCACCTCTTAATCTATCAAAGATTAGATCTATGAAACTTGGTTGTCTATACAGCTGAAATAGAAAAAGGCAATGCAGGAAATTGGAGTGTAACATTGAGTGGTGATGAGCAATTTTCATACACCTTAGTGACTTCGTTTAGAGAGACATTTGATATATTGGATGATTAGCCAAAGGTCTTTGGGCTGGAAATTTGATGTGGCAATTCCAAAAAAGCAAACTTTGTTTTGAGATTTCTAGAATATTTTACTTCTGGTCAGATCTGAAATACAAGTGCAACTTGGAGGGAGCATTCCCTTGGCTAGGGTTAGGGTTATAGGAAATAGTTAGGTAGGTATAGGATGGTTAAGGTTATTTGGGATAGGCCTCCCTGGGCTAGAGTTAGGGTTCCAGGAGGTAGGAATCCCCTGGCTAGCTTTAGGGTTCTAGAAGGTTGGAGACACCACAGTAGGTTGAGGTTGGTAGTGGGTTGGTATTTTCAGACTATGATCAGCACTGGAGGAGATAGGAATCCATGAGTTGGTTAGAGTTAGGTTTCTTGGAGGTAGGACTCCCAGGGCTAAGGCTAGCAATATAGGAGGTAGGCCTTCCTGGGGGAAAGTTAGAGTTCTAGAAGGTAGGACTCCTTGAGCTAAGTTTGGGGTTCTAGGAGGTTGTGCTCACTGAGCTAAGGTTAGGGTTCTAGGAGGTAGGTGTCTCTGGGTTAGGGTAAGGGTTCTGGGAGGTTGGACTACCCAGGCTAAAGTTAGGGCTGTAGGAGGTAGGTCTCCCTGGACTAAGGTTAGGGTTCCAGAAGGTAGGCTTCCGTGGGCTAGGGTCAGGGTTCCAAGATGGTAGGGTTCCCTGAGTTAAGGTAAAGATTTCATTAGGTAGGACTCCTAGGACTGGGGTTAGGGTTCTAGAAGGAGGTCTTCTTGAGGTAGCTTAAGGTTCCAGAAGGTAGGAGTCCCCTAGCTAGCGCTAGGGTCTTAGGAGTTTGGTGAACCTGCATTAGGTTAACAGTTTTAGAAGGTTGTTATTGCATGACTAGGGTTAGGAATTTAGGGGGTAGGAATCCATGGACTGAGGGTAAGGTTGTAGGAGGTAGACATTCATGATGTAGGGTTAGGTTTATAAGTGGTGGACCAACTCGGGTTAGTTGTAGGGTTGGAAGAGGTAGGTTTCTTTGGATTAGGGATATAACAGGTAGGTTGTTTCATGGGTTTCAGGGCCTGGGCATCTCCCATCTAGGATTACTGGAGACAGTGCTCCCTGGGCTAGGGTGGGGCTCCTTGAGGTAGGACTCCCACTGCTAGGGTTAGATTTATAGGAGATTGGCCTCCCTGGGCTAGGGTTAGGGATGGAGAAGGTAAATATCTGTGGACTGGGATTAGGGTTGGTTTAGGTTTGGAGGTGGTAGAGCAATTTGGGTTAGTGGTAGGGTTGTAAGAGGTTGGCTTCTACGATTTAGAGAGAGTTTCTCAGAATTTAGGCCTCCTTTGATCTAGGGGTAGGATTCATAGAGATAGGACTCCCATGGCTAAGGTGAGGGATATAGAAGTAGGACTCCATATACTGGGGCTAGGAGATAGGACTAAGGTTAATGATGTAGGATGTAGGCTTTCCTGAGGAAGTGTTAGGATTCTAGGAGGTAAGACTCACTGAGCTAAGGTCAGAGTTTTAGGAGATAGGTTTCACTGGGCTACGGTTAGGGTTCTAGGAGGTAGATTTCCCCAGTTTAGGGTGGTAGTTTTCCCTGGGTGAGAGTAAGGGTTTTTTGGAGGTAGGATCCCCAGGCTAGGGTTGGGGTTATTAGGAGGTAGGCATCCCATGGCTGTGGTTAGGTTTCTAGGAGGTAGGTGACCCTGCATTAAGGTTAGGGTGGTAGGACGTTGATATTCTCAGGCTAGGGTCGGGATTGGAGAAGGTAATTCCTGGGCTGGGTTTACAGTTTTACAAGTTAGACATTTGTGAAGTAGGGTGAGGTTTGAAGGTAGTAGACCAATTCAGGTTAGTGGTAGGCCTTGCTGAACTAGGGTTAGGGATGAAGGAAATAGGCATCTATCGGCTGGGCTTAGGGTTTTAGGAGGTCCAGATCCCTGAACTAAGGTTAGTTATGTAGGTGGTATGCCAACTCTGGCTAACAGTAGGAGTGTAAGAGGTCGGTATCTCTAGGTTATGGTTGTAAAGGGTACGCTACTTCGGGGCTAGGGCTAGGATTGAAGGAGGTAAGTCTCCCCAAGCTAGAATTAGGCTTATAATAAGTAGCCTTTCCTGAACAATAGTTAGGGTTCCATGGCATAGGCTTTCATAGTCTAGAGTTAGGGTTTCAGAGCCTAGTTCTCCCTGAACTGGGATTAGAGTTTTTGGAGCTAGGTCTTCCTGAGCTAGGGTTATGAGTTATTCTTCCCCGAGCAACAGTTAGGGATCTCGGGACTAGGGCTAGGGTCTCTGGAGGTAGGAGTGCTTGGGTTAGGGTTAAGGCTTTTCTAGTTAAGACTGCCACTGCTAGGGTTAGAGTTAAAGGAGGTTGGTCTCCCTGAGCTACTTTAAGTGATTGGGGAGGTATCTGTGAACTGGGATTTCAATTGTAGGAGGTAGACATCACCAAACTTGGTTTAAGTTTGTAGGTGTAGAGCAACTCATATTAGTGGCGGAGTTGTAAGAGGTAGTTTTCTTTGGGTTATGGTTGTAAGAGAGAGGCATATTTTTTCTAGGGATATTCTTGTAGGTGGTAGGCTTCCCTGAGCTAGGGTTAGGGTTATAGGAGTTAGTCTGCCCTGAGCAACAGTTAGGCTTCCAGGACGTAGGCATCCCCAAGTTATGGTTAGGGTTTTTAGAGGAAGAACTCCCATGGCTAGGATGAGGGATACAGGAGGTTGTTGTCCATGCGCTGGGGTTAGGATTCTAGAAGGTGGGACTCCCAGCGCTAAGGTTAGCAATGTAGAATGTAGGCCTTCCCGGTGTAGGGTTTTTGTACTAGGATGTAGGTGTCAGTGGGCTAGGGTAAGATTTTAGGAGGTAGGTGTCCTCAGGTTAGGGTTCTTGGAGGTAGTAGTCCCTGGGCTAGGGTGAAGGTTCTAGAAGGTTGGCCTCCTGAGCTACAGTAAGACATGCAGGAGGTAGGAATCCCCAGGAAAAGGTTAGGGTTCCAGGAGGTAGGTCTCCCCAGGCCAGAGTTTGGGTTCCAAGAATTAGGCCTCCCCTGACTAAGTTTAAGACTCCAGGAGGAAGGACTCACCTGGCTAGGGTTAGGATTCCAGGAGGTTGGTGAGCCCTCATATGGTTTAGGGTTGTAGGAGTTTGATATTGCCAGGCTAGGGTCAGAAATGGAGGAGGTAGGAATCCATGGGCTGGGGTTAGGGTTGTAGGAGATAGACATTCTTGAAATAGGATTATATTTGTAGGTGGTAGACCAACTTGGGTTAGTGGTAGATTTGTAAGAGGTAGGTTTCTTTGAGTTAGGGTTTTAACAAGTTGGCTATTTCATGCTAGGGTTACTGTTATAGGAGGTAACTTTTCTCAAGTAACAGTTAGGGTTCCAGGGCACAGGGATCTCGGATCTTAGGGTAGGGTTGCAGGAGATAATCCTTTCTGGGCTAGAGTTAGAGACATTGGAGGTAGGACTCTCTGGGCTGGGTTTAGGTTTTTCGAGGATGGACTCCTTCCGTGGGTATTAGAGTTCTTGGAAGCAGGACTCCAACGGCTTGCAGTAGGCTAATAGGAAATAGGTCTTCCCAGGTTGGGGAAGTGATATAAGAAGTAGGGCTTGCTGTGCTGTGGTTAGGTTCTAGGATATAGGCTTCCCCATACTAGGAATAGGATTGTTGGAGGTAGGGCTTCCTTAGCTAGGATTAGATTTCCAGGAGGTTCGACTCTCTGACCGAGGTTTAGGGTTCTAGGACATAGGAGTCCCATAGGATTTGGACTCTTGGAAGTAGGACTCCCTGGGCTAAGATTAGGGCTCTTAGAGGTACTGTAGTACTCCCACTGTTAGGGTTAGAGTGATAGGAGGTTGTCCTGCATGGTCTAGGATAAGGGATGGAGATGTAAGTATCTATAGACTGGGATAAGGGTTGGAGGAGGCAGACATTCTCAAAGTAGGGTTAGGCTTGTAGGTGGTATACCAAGTCGGGATAGTGGTCGGGTTGCAAGAGCTATGCTTGTTTGGATTATGATTTTAAGAGATAAGCTTCTTCGGTCTGAGCATATGCTTATGCGAGGTAGGTCTCACTGAGATAGGGTTAGGGATGGAGGAGGTAGGACTCACTGGGTTAGTGTTTGGATTGTAGGAACTAAGCATCCTCTTTTTAGGATTAGGGATGGAAGAGATAGGAATCCGTTGGCTGGATTTAGGGTTGTAGGAGGTAGACATCCCCATGTTAGGTTAGGTTTGTAGGCAGTCGACTAACTCAGGATAATGGGAGGGTTTTATGAGGTAGGTTTCTTCAGATTTAGGTTGTAAGAGGCAGACTACTTGGGGATAGGGATTTGGTTGCAAGAGGTAGGCCTCCCCAAGTTAGGGTTAGAGTTCTTGGTGGTAGCCTTCCCTGAGCAACAATTAGGGTTAGCCAGGCTAAGTTTTGGGTTCGTGGAGGTACTACTCCCACATCTATAGTGAGGATATAGGAGGTATGGTTAGGATTGTACTAGGTAGGTTTCTCTGGCATAAGGTTAGAGATGAAGGAGGTAGGACTTTCCAGGCTGGGGTTAGGACTTTTAGGGGTAGGGTTAGGGTTCCAGGAAGTATACCCTCCTTAGATAGGGAAGGGTTCCAGAAGGTAGGACTCCCTGGGCTGGAGTTATGGATCTAGGAGGTGTGTGTACCCACATTAGGATTAGGGTTATAGGAGTTAAGTGTCCCCAGGACAAGGTTAGTTTGTCAGGAGGTAGGCCTTTCCACAGTACAGTGAGGGTTCCAGTAGGTAGGATTTCCTGAGCGGAGTTAAAGTTCTAGGAAGTAGGACTCCCTGGACTAGGTTTATGGTTGTAGGAGGTAGATGTCCCCATGTTAGGGTTAGGATTCTTAAAAGTAGGACTCCCACAGCTAGGATTAAAGTTATAGAAAGTAAGCCTCCCCAAGCTAGGGTAAGGAATATAGAAGGTAAGGTTCCATGTGCTGGGGTTAGAGTTCTAGAGCTAGGCATCTTGGTGCAAGGAATAGGATTGTCAGAGGTAGGCTTCCATAAAGTAGGGTTAGAGTTGAAGGAGATGGGCCTCTATTAACTATGGTAATGGTTAGAGGAGATAGGCCTCCCCAGGCTAGGTTTAGGGGTCCAGAAGGTAGCTCTTCCCGAGATAGGATTATGTTTCCTGGAGGTAGGCACCCCTGAGCTAGGTTCAGGGTTCCAGGAAGTAGAAGTTCCCTGGCTAGGGTTAGGGTTCTAGGAAATAGGTGACTCTGCATATAGAGTTAGGGTTATAGGAGGTTGGTATTGGCTGGCTAGGGTTAGTAATGGAGGATGTGTAAACCAATGGGTTGGGTTTAGGGTTCTAAGAGGTATACATTCCCAAAGTAGGGTTAGGTTTGTAAATTGTATACCCAAGTCAGATTAGTGGTAGGGTTGTAAGAAGTAAATTTCTTCAGATTATTTTTGTAAGAGGTAGGCTTCTTCATCTAGGGATAGGGTTGCAGGAGGTAAGCCTCCCCCGGCTAGGGTAAGGGATATAGGAAGTAGATGTCCATATGCTGGGATTAGAGTTATTGGAGATAGGACTTCCAGAGCTAAAGTTAGCTATGTAGCAGATAAGCCTTCCTGGGAAAGGGTTAGTTTTCTAGGAGATAGGACTCCCTGATCTAGGGTTATAGTTCTAGGAGATAATTGTCCCCAGGTTAGGGTTAGGGTTCTTGGAAGTACATATCCCTGGGCTAGGGTTAGGGTTATAGGAAGTAGGCCTTCCCGGGCTTTGATTAAGGTTATGGGAGGTAGGACTGTCTGGGCCAGGGTTAGAGTTCCAGCAGATAGATCGTCCTGGGCTATGGTTAGGGTTCCAGAAGGTAGGAATTCCTTGCCTAGTGTTAGGATTCTAGGAGGTTGGTGACCCCACATTCTAGGAGGTTGGTGACCCCACATGTTTAGGAGGCTGATATTGTCAGACTACGGTCAGGAAGAGGTAGGAATCCATGTGCTGGGTTTAGGGTGGTAGGACATAGACATTCCTGAAGAAGGGTTAGGTTTGTAGGTAGTAGACCAACTCGGGTTAGTTGTAGGGTTGTAAGATGTAGGTTTCTTTGGATTAGGTTTTAACAGGTAGGATATTTCATGCTAGGGTTAGAGTTATAGGAAGGAGCCTTTCCCAAGCCATAGTTAGTGTCCCAGGGCATAGGCATCACTATTCTAGGGTTAGTGTTCCAGAGGTTGGGGTCTGTTACAGGAGTGGGTGGTTGATGTTCTGTGGCCTGCAGAATGCAGGAGGTCAGCCTTAGATGATCATGATCGTCTCTTCTGGCCTTAAAGTATATGAGTCTTCCCATTTACCCCCTATGCTATTTTTAAAATTACTTATATGTAAAGATTATTCTAATATTTTGAAATTAAAAATATTTTATAGCAAGGAAACTAATGAGCATATAAATGATTTCTGGTAGGCCCTGAAGTTTGTGTCACTGAAGTGCATGGGGGAGGAATAAGTTCATGCCTCTGTTGCTACTTTTGTTCAGCATACTAGTTGTCTCAAATGACTGGCAAGGACTGAATAAAAGCTAGTCTGAGCTACTTGCTTTTTAAAGGAAAGGTTGAGCTACTATAGTGCTGTTCAGATACAGTGGTGGTGGGTGCTATATAAAAACCTATGAAGATGAACAGATTTGGTGCCCAATTCTTTTCTTGGTTACATTAATGTAGCACCTCTGACTTCAATGGAGTTGCACTGGAATAAATGAAAGGAGAACTTGGCTCTTTGAAATCAAGCACAGTTCACAAGACAATTATAGTGTCTTAAAGCTCCTCCATAGTGCATGTTCTACTTGGTAATTGAAAGTTTATCCTGAGGGGAGGGGAAATGTACTAGTTATAAGTGCTAAGATTTTTCAGAACAGAATGTTTGTTAAATGCAGCAAACCTGAGCAGAGGTTAGGACAGGGGTCGGCAATGTTCGGCACGCGGCTCGTCAGGGTAAGCACCCTGGCAGGCCGGGCCAGTTTATTTACTTGCTGA
>NW_020664389.1:6408842-6563412 GCF_002925995.2 Terrapene triunguis
GCCCCCATTGGCCCGGGACGGCGAACCGCGGACAGTGGGGGCCGCGATCGGCCAAACCTGCCGCGTCAGCAGGTAAATAAACTGGCCCGGCCCGCCAGGGTGCTTACCCTGACGAGCCGCGTGCCGAACGTTGCCAACCCCTGGGTTAGGATCTCAGTACGAAGAAGAAATTTGTAGCAATCCTTTATCATATAAACTATTATAGTTTATCTTTTCTGGTGGCATTTTTTCTCTCTCCAGAAGAGCAAGTTAATAGGGCAACTATATTATTTGAGTTTTTCGTTTGTTTGCAAGTTGTACTTTAACATTTGTAATACCATGGTACAAAGTTTTATGTTTTCTCTTCTATGTGATTCTTATCTTAGTCAACAGATACTATAAGCAAACTGCAATTAAGATGAAAAGCATACTGAATAATGTATACTTCAGCACATGTGCAGAGGTATACAGCAGTTATCAAGCAAATATATAGATGGATGTTTCTAATTTTAATGGTGTCTTTGAGCAAGTAACATTCCTACTGTTCATCAGATTGAAGGGCCATCATTTTAATATAGTCTTCTTTATGCTATCACAGTCTTTCCAATCCATTTCCCAGGGAAATTGTCCATTGTTAGAAAGATACTGTTTGCATGGTTTGGTACATCACTGTCACACTATTAACCTTCAAATGTTATGAATATAATTGACATACCGGAAAAGAATCAAATCAAGAATTTTCACTTAGTTTTGTTGTCTAGAAGACATACATTAAATAAAGTGTTTTAATTTGGCGGACAACAGACAGATGACCTGATAGTCATACATTACAGAAATATCATTTGCGTGGAATTTTAAAAGATGCCAGTGTTGGAAAGGATTTTTCCTTTAGTCTGATTTTCTCAAGTACACTAACAAATGTGTGCTATACTCATGCACTAACTAACCTTTGTGTTAGCCTTAGGTGGAAAAAATGATATTCAGATATGCTGGCTGTAATACTAATTCACTTCAATCAAGATCATTGCTTTCCTTGGTGAAACTGCACAGGCTAGGTGCTGTCATTTCCATCACATTCTTTCATAAATTAAATTAAATATTAATTTAATCACACTAGTAATATCTCCATTCTTTATAGCAAAAGTGGCTGCTATTGTTATTGGGATAAAGTACATTTAATTTAAAGTATATGTAGGCTTTCTAAAAGATACGTCTCTGTTCAGATAAAAACTGTATAATCCCAATCCATTATAAGAATTGATTTGATTGTTTTATTTTGTAGGAAACAGAGTCTTTCTAAGATCCTTAGAGAGGAAATTGTGCATTGTAGTGATTAGAGAAATTAGCTTTAACACAGAACTACCCCCTCCCCAAATATTTTTTCTCAATGGTTTTCCATGTTTTTAGTCTAACATTAGAGTGAAAGATGGAATTTTTCTTTCATTTTCTTGGTTTAATTTTTAGTGAATTTCACAGTTTTTCTAGTCTTCTAGTCTGCTACCTGATCTGCACAGGCACATATCTGAATGGGGACTTCGCTCATTCTGCACTGGTTAGTGAGGATGATTTTCCTCTTCTGGGGTTCCTCACCTTCTTTCTTCCCCCCCCCAACAAAAAAGACCCTTCCATAAATGTACCACTGTTGGTTATCCCCTTGCCTCCCTTCTCTCTCTAATAAGGACACCCAGCTTCCCTGTGATCACTGGGAAGACATTTCTCCCCCAGCATCTTATGGCAGGAGAGCCTCCCTTTCCCCACCTGCCTGCCTCTAGCCATTGGATAGCCTAGGCTCCATGCCAGTAGCTCTCCTCCCAAGGCTCATCTGCTGATGTGTGCTGCATTCAAGCCTGAATATGGGCATGGGAACAAACAACTGGGGGAGGTGAAGCTGTTCAGAAGCCAGGCCAGAAAAGAAGAGGCAAGATGGGGCAAGGTGGAAAATGAATCCAATCCTCCAGTGCTAGAGACTCTCCATTCTCAAAATAGTGCTTTTCTAGTGGCTCCCCCATTCCTTGAAACTAACCCTCAAGTGATCCCAGCCTGGGGATTAATTAGTTTCCAAATTGTTACAGGAGGTCTGTGGTGGCCTGGAGCACTTACGTGATAGGTTCTTCCCCATATAGGTACATACTGAGGTGTTTTTTTGGGGGGGGGAGAGGGGTGTTAAAGAGTAACACAGAGAGAAGGAGTTTTCAGTACTACATAACTATTATAATTGTCAACATTTTTAAATGTGGGGTATGAAGCATATGAAGAGTACCTAAACCCAGGTTGTGTGTCACCATGCTGTTGACTTATACAGTTCTGTTTAATCTGAGTTATTTATATACTTCCAAAGGAAACTCTTTTAAAAATGTATATTTCTAGCTCTCAGTTAAATATTTATATAAGTTTGTAAAACTGTTTCAGCTGGTAAGCAAGCTACCTGTTATAATATGAGAGAACAAAGAACCTTGAAAGGCATCAAATTAAGGTCACAGGTCAGCATTGAGGCAAAATAGAGCTGAACTACCAAATGATTTCCTGTTATTAAGCCAATAAATCAGGGAGATGTTGATAGATGCAAGCACTGGGGCAGTGTGTCAGCCTCATGAAAAAATTGTTTAACAGATTCAGGTGATCAGTGCTGTCAGAGTTTTGTATGTGAAAAATAAGATGACAGATAAAGCTGTGAGAAGATGACAGTGGAGATTATTACATGCATCAAAGACACCCCACCGCCACAAAATTTTAGATCTATCATAGGAGGAAAGGAGTAACAAATGAATAAATAAAATGATGTGTCTATCCACTTGAGTCCCTTGAAAAAGAGCATGAGGGAGAGAGGAGGCTAATGGATTTTCAAAGTGAATGCAACCTGCTGCATAAGCTCTGATTGAAGAGCTCTGAAGAGGAAGAAAATAGATAATGGGGTTATTGAATTATTAATGGTCTTTATGAAAGTGGTCTAATTAGATCTAAAAAGGTGTCACTTTTTACTAATAGGATGATGAAAACAAAGATAATCCATCACAAGTTATCATGAAAAAAATTCTGTTAATAATAAGGACCATTCATGGCTAAATATCACTTGACTATTTTCTGGAAACATTGTTTTTTGAACATACTATATATAGCAACAAAACCTACGGGGTTTTTTTTTTAAATGACATAAGCAGAGAGGGCCTTTGGGGCCTGTGAAGGCTGTGACCATGGGTTTCCCCAGTTTGAAGAGACCTAGAAATGTAAGGGAGACTCTCCATCTCCATTTTTTAAAATGTAAATGTCTAACCATTTTCTCTGTTAACATAAATCAATGGAAACTGAACATTAGGATTCAAAACCTGTTCAATTTTTCATACAGACACAGGTTATTCATAATATCACCCAGGGATGTCCTTTGGGTCCATGAAAGCCATGGCCAAGGAACCTCTGATCTGATTAGATTGGAAGACCTCCAAATCAGCTTGTAGCTGAGGGGCAATACCACTCCAGGTACTGCTGCTACTTGCAGGTTCACTGCAAGCTCCACACCAGCTGACTGCCTGCAGCTGTGACCTCTCCTCTGCTGTTCATCTTCTGTGATTTCTGACCACTAGGAGTGGTATTCTATCATTTTCATCCCAGCTCTAGCTCTGATTCCTTCATGACTTTGATCAAGGTATGTAATCTTTTTGTTATAGTTACCCTCTCTAAAATATTGGGGTTAATAATATTTACCTACCTCACACAGGGTGGGTTGTAAAGTGCTGTATACGTGCTAAAATTCACCAGAAAACAAACATATCCTTCCCCCAGTGGCTCCCAAGCCCTAGTTTATTGGAAAAGTATCCCTTGCAAAAGATTTTGAAATGTTACCAATTATGCCCTGGTCCAGCACACCCAGCTGGGCTTCATTTGTACAGCTGGAGTACAGAGAGGGATGAGAGGTAACTAAAGATTATTCCCACCCACATTCTTCAAAGTAAAATAATGTAATTAGGTTTAATATGCATCCCAAAGAATCATCTCACTGTTACTGTTCATAGCAAGCAAGGTGAACAAGCAGAAAAAAATGGTTTTCCTCTGAAGTTTTCAAGAACAACAGTGTACGTAAGCTTTATAATCAAAAAAACAAAAAGAGATGTTGAGAGCCAATGGAGTGGATGTGCTTAAAAGATTTCTTCTCTTTTGACATATTCTACTGGTTTTAGAGAGATTCCTTATACATTTAGTCCATAATTTTCCAAAGTAGCTGCTGATTTTGAGTGTCTCAGATGGGCTCCCAAAAACGGAGAGAGCCCAAAATCAATAATCACTTTGGAAAATGTTGGCCAGATTGGGGAATACCACTGCAATCAGCAGAAATGATCACAAAGGATGGAGTATATAGATTGATCTAATAGCGTGTCCAGTGTACTTGACACAAATACACCTTGCTCAGGTAAGCCTTGCCTTCTCTTTTAAATACAGAGTGGGCTAGATTCAACAGACTTTATATCGTCAAAATAATTGTTACAGAATTGGCTCCACAAAACATATCTTATTTAAGTATGAGAGAGAAATGAAAATAGAGAGTACAGGTAAAAAGATAACTGTAGTAAAGGCAAAAAGTTAAATGCCAACCTCTTCTAGTTCACAGTCACCCACACAAACAATCATGAAATATTTCAGTGTTCCTAAAATGCTGTTGTCATCGGTGTCTGTGTGGTACAGCTAATTTGAAATGAATGCAGTATTTGCATAATAACCCTATGCCTTGTTAAGAGGATGTCCCCACCCCCTCCTCATACAATTTACCTATCCCATATGCAGCAAGTGGAATTTATGCAGGCATTATTCACACAATTACCACTGCTGAAGTGCTAATACTGTCTGTGGTGTACTCTTGGAATGGCATTTTGTGGTGTGTATGCATAAGCTGTTCCATCACACATCTGTCATCCAGCTGTGTCTTCTATCTACTGCACAATGCTGTTGGGCTATTTAAGGCACAGTCCTATTTCTTTTCATTTTGTAAAAAACAAAACAAAAAAAACCAAGAAGAATGGGTAGATAGAATAAATTTAATATTATACATACTCATAAACTATTGCTTCCCTTGCAACCTTGTATAAATGTACAAGCAACATAGATCTGTTTGTACAGTTAATAATTTCAAGAAATTTTGTGTGTATCAGGAAACTACATAAATACTTCATAACAGTGCCATTTGCTACACTGAAGTAATGATTTGTTTCTGTGAGTTCTAGACAGGGCCGACGAGAGGGGGGGGAAGCCGGTACAAATTACCGGGGCCCGACTTCCCCGGCTTCCCCCCGCCTCGGCCCTTGCTGGGGGGGGCCCGAAAAAAATTTTCACCAGGGCCCGAACCCACTCTCAACGGCCCTGTTTCTAGAGTTATGCCATGAGGTGTTATTTGTTTTATTAACCCCCATGATCTTTGCAGCGGAAATGTGCAAACCTGAGGCTGTGGAAGTTAGGATAAACCTACAGCTCCATGGCCTGTTTCCCATAGTCCTACAGAAGCTCCTCTGCTCCAAATCCATGAGGCTGTGTTTCCACAGCTTGGGAGGCAGCATGTAAGGGCAGAATGGAGCACATTTGATTATTTTTCTCTAGTTTCTTGGTGATATTTATTGGCTTCTTAAAACCATGATACATTTTGGTTTATATTTTAATCTCTGCTCAAAAATGTATTAAATTAATAGACAATAAATGAAATATACTGGGGTAAGTTGCATAGCACCCCACCATATTATATTAAAAATCTCTCTGGCCAGTGTTTCATACTTCCAGTACTGAGTTCTCTTACAAAATGGTTGAGTCATGAATTATCTGTTTTCTGGGGCATACAAAATCATGTAATTATGCTCCCAGTGTAACCTTGAATTTACACATAATATGATCCTAACCTAGGCCAACATTATCTAAAGGACAGTTATAGTGGACCTTTTTCACTATTACCTTATGGCCCCTTTATGACACACTGGCAGCATGAAGTGGTTGGAAATTGTCTTTTGATCAGGGTGCACTGGCTTGTGCAGAGGTTGTGGAAAGGTTCTATCCACAACCCCTAGTGTAGGTGGGGGAAGGATCAGAAGCATATAGAGGGTGTGGCCATGGTACACTGCAATACAGCAGTTCCTCACTTCCCATAAAAGATTCAGGAGAGAAGAGCATATTTACATTGTGGACTGGTCAGGGCCCCTACATGGCTCCAGAATGAAGGGAGCACAAAAGCTACTTAAAGCCAGGCATCCTTGCCCAAAGAGCAGGGGCACAGCAACTGAGGACCAGGCCCAGCATGCTGAAACATCAGGGTCATGAAACATAATCCAAAAGAATTAGAGTTGAGCCAGAATTAGAATTCAATAACCTTTAGGGATTTGGATCCTAATTTTGCAAAAGGCAAAATAACAGTATGGACCAAACCAAATAATTATAATGAACCAAACCCCAGATAAAAGCTTAGAGATATTCAAAATCTGAGTCCAGATTTTATGATTTGTACCTATATTTGATGTTCCATAATGGAGAATCCTAAAAAAGGGTTTTCTGGAAATAACACCCATCACAAAAGTGTCATGTAATTCTTCTGCCAGGCCATCTGTCAAATCATGTCTACTGTCACAGAGAGGTAAGGTTTTGAAAGAACACTATGCTTTGTAGCATTCTATGGCATATGGTATTGGATATGCATGTCAGTAAACTAAAAGGCATTTCACACACCTGCTTTTCAGCTGTAACATGCTATTTGTCATGAAAGGCAGTGGTTGTTTTATTTGTGATAAATAATTTCCATCCTTTCACATGTAGGGTTCAAAGCAGATAGCAGGAAACTTTTGTTCATTCTAGAATTATGTGTTTTCAAAATATGATGCTAAATAGATTATTTTAAACACTTTGAGCCTGATTCTCATTTTACATTAAAGCCCCTTTGTACTTCCCAAGAAATGAAGAGGCCTTAACATAGGTATAAATTATCCACATCCTTTAAAGACAATGAAATGTTGAGAGTAGGATTATATCTGGAACTAAATCATCCAGATACTGTTTAAAATTTATGCAATGTGCTCGAATGCTAACATTTGGCTTGGGAATGTGTGCTAAAATGTGCTTAGATACCATGGTGCACTAGAAATATATAGCTAGCTGGATAGATGTATTTTCTATCTAATCTTATCTAATCTCCCTCGTGGCTCCACATGTTAGGAGATGCTGCATGTCAATTATGCCACCTAAAGGCTGAAATTGCTTGGTTCTTGTTCTAGTTTTAAACTGGTGCCAGCAAGGGTGAGTTTGACCTAACCCCTGCCTTTCATGTACTTCCGTGGTGTGCAGCAGGGTACACAACTTGTTCCCTCCACTGCAAGTATGTGTGGGCCAGTGCAAGTAGGGTTAAGTGCTAGGCATGGTTCTCCACACAGAGTGGAATAAAGTTGCATACACTTTGCATTACCACTCCCTAACTCACAAGTGTCTGGGGTAAAGAAGAAAGAGTTGCAGCATGAGCAGAGTGGGTGCAACTGAGACATAGACTTATGTATATACAAGGAATGCATAAGACTAACAAAACACTTAACTACACATTCCCTTGTTAGGCCTAACCCCTGCTATTAGACAGGAGTGATTTGGTGGCTGCATAATAGTATCCATAAATGCAGAGTGGAGTGCCACTCTGCTCTCTTTCCTGCTCCTTGATCTTTACCTTGAGCTCGTATGTACAAACCTGCGCTGTGCAGGATTAACACCTAAGTGCAACATGCTAAAAGGCACCATGGAACTGATCTTCTGCTGGTACAAATCAGAATAGCTCTATTGCCTTGATTATGGACCCATGTTGTAAACAGTTAGTTCTTGTCTATCAAAAAACAATTTTTAGGATGTGGGGAAAATCTAGGTTATTCAGTTGTATGGTATAGTTACAAGGTGTAATTGTATGCTGTGCCTCCTGGAGTCTGTTCAGTCCAGGAGGAGAGGGAGGCTAAGGTTGCTGTAAAACAGTGGTGGGCAACCTGCAGCCCGTCAGGGTAATCTGCTGGCGGGCCGCCAGACAGTGTTTACATTTGCATGGTCGCCTGCAGCTCCCAGTGGCCATGGTTCACCATTTCCGACCAATGGGAGCTGCGGGAAGCGGCATAGGCCGCAAGGACATGCTGTCCTGCAGGCCGCAGGTTGCCCACCACTGCTGTGAGACCAGTGTGACCCATGGTGCAAATTAACCAGTCTTGGAGGGCTGTCTAAGTTATAGCAGACTCTTCCAGAATCTCCTCAGTGCTATGTGCTGTGACCTCACTACTGCCTATTGCTGATATGTCCCTCCAACCCCGGACTTGCCCCCTCCCTATGTTTCCCCTATGCCTGAGCTTGTACGGAGTCCAATGTAAGGCCACTACAGTGTCTGTGCCCGGAGAATTCTGGTCTTTTTACAATGCTGCAGCAGTATACAGGTGGCTGGACAAGCCAGAGAATCTCTCCCATACTTCAGCGAAGTCCTGCATATGAGATCTACCTTAAAACTCCCCCTATGTGAGGTTGTTATAATGATCAGATCTATAAGATGGTCTAGCTAAAAAAGAAAACATGATTTCTTTAGCTAACAAATGTGGAATCTACCACTCTTTTTTTTTTTTTTTTTTTTAGAAACAGTTTTTTGATTTGGCTGGTTCTTTAAAGCTGGCGAGAGCTTCTAAAGTGAGGTGCTGGAAATGGCAATTCCCAATGAATTATAAATGCACTGAGAAATCTTTAAATCTCTTTACTTTGTTAAATTTAGACTGACCATTTATTTTGAGTCTTAATTCTTTCACTATTTAATCTGAAAAACTGTCAGCTGCAGTGAAAACTTCCCCAGGATTTTGGTTAAAGTACAGTGCACTCAGGAGTATACAATGTAAACAGAATAGTTTTTCTTAGAAATTTTTTTCTTAGACGTTTATGATCCCAAATCATTAACAGAGCATGAGCCTGATTCTCCACTGCTTCACAACTTGTGTGATCATTTCCATATGTAGCTTTCCTGATTCAGTAGTATTTTACACATATTTGAATAGGTGAAAATGATCATATGAGAGAACTGAGAGAATAATTGATTTTTCAGTTTGGTCACTGAACCTAAAATTCCAAAAAACAATTTGGTTTGGGCTAAACTAACTCAAGACTTCATAAGGAATTTAGAACACTTTGCAATGCTTATAGAGTCCTTTTGCAGATCAGTGCCCAAAACTTTAGACATTAGCATGCCACAAAATCCTTAGTTATCATTATACTTACCCACTAGGATGTAAAGAATTTTTGGTTTAGCATTTTGAGGATCTGATCCAGAGCACATTGAAATCAACATGTCTATTTTTCAGTTGACTTTTTTTGTGGAAATTTGGATTTTCAATTAACCAAGCATTTTTTTGTGGAAAGTGCCTGCTTTTCTTTCTCTCTCTCTCTCTCTCTCTCTCTCTCTCTCTCTTTTTAAGAAAACTGAAAAGCAAAAATTTTAAAGCCAAAAACTGGAAAGCTTTTTTTCTTTTTGGGTTTTCATTTTTTTTTTTTTTTTTTACAAACTTTGAAAAATTTTGCTGAAAATTCCGATAAAAATATTTTCCCCATTTTCATTTAAATTTTCTACCAGGGGCAGGGGAGGGGGACACACATTCCAACCAGCTGTAGGTCTGACCAATCCTGATCCAGTATAAGATTCCAACAGCAGTTTTGTAATAATATGAAAGGCCACAAGTGAGTAGGATTTTGGGTTGTTTTTTGTTTGATCGGGAAAGGAGTGGGTGAAAGAGGGATTGGCAATGAGGGGGATTTGAATTTTGGGCACCCATCTCTAAGTATGCAGAATGATTTATGCTGAAGAGCTTGTTGCTGTGAGAAGAGTTTAGGAGGACTGTGGAGGGGTAAGTATAGAGAGCCGGGAGGAGGGTCAAGTGAAGATATCAACATATCATTGGGTGTTTGGAAAAGTTTTGGCAGCTAACAGTAGGCTGGTTGGTAATTTTGGTTATCATTGTGTGGGCCAAATGCTGAGGTCCTTGTTCAATGTTAAATTAGTCCTGTCTCAGGCACACACAAAAAATCATTGACGTTGCAAATTTAGTGGGAGCTGCGAGTACATAATACTTATGACAATCAGGTGCAAAACAATGGATTTAAGTGACTAATTTAATGTTGATATTGTCTTTACTCTGTATGTGATACGCATATATTAGGCCCTGATGCTGCCATGTATAATGTATGGGTGGATTGCTGAGCCTGTGTGATTGACATTACTGGAGCCTTAGGGCTGGTCCACACTAACCCCCCAGTTCGAACTAAGATATGCAACTTCAGCTATGTGAATAACGTAGCTGAAGTCGAAGTATCTTAGTTCGAACTACAAGGTACTTACCGCGGGTCCACACGCGGCAGGCAGGCTCCCCTGTCGACTCCGCATACTCCTCTCGTGGAGCAGGAGTACCGGTGTCGACGGCGAGCACTTCCGGGATCGATTTATCGCGTCTAGACAAGACACGATAAATCGATCCCAGAAGATCGATTGCTTACCGCCGAACCCGGAGGTAAGTATAGACGTACCCTTAGACTATAAGTTCCTTGGAGGCTAGGAACTTGTCTTATAAAGTTTTATAAATATTTATACAATAATAATTGGGAATTTTTTCATGGTAAAATATATGTTTTGAAAAATGTATTGTAAAAGATTTTTTTAACAAAAAATAAATTGAAGATCAATATTATAATGGCATTAAGACACACCAGGTTGTGCTTTATTGGTCAGTTAGGTGGCTGAAGGCACTCAGACTGTATCTGAATATTATAGTAATTGACCACTTAAATATACTTTGCTATGACTTAATGCTGTTAAATAGGTTTATATTCAATAAATGAGAACAGATTAAAATGTAAGTGTTTTACCACTAAAGAATACCTATTCTGTTAACAACTTGCTCTAATGTACAGGACTCATTGAAAATACCTTGGGTCAATTAATCTCATTATAGATCAGATATTTCATATTAGATATTATTTCTTGTTAATCATCCATATCCAACACAATCTTCTCCTTGTTCTCTCTTACATACAGTGGGTAAAATTTAGCCTTGACATAACTCCAGTGGCCAATATGCCCTCATGTGTTTTCGGAGATATGAAGGAAGCAGGGTCAACAATTAATGTCAGTGATTTCTAACTGTGTTCTGCGGAGCTCTGGGTGGTCTATGTAGAGCTGTTTGGTGTCAGCTGGTTATTTTCAGCTGGTAAATCAAATTAACAAAGCTAAAATGCATAAAATGCTTCTCTAATATAACTTTTTCAGATACACAGTTGCTGTGGTTGCCATTAAGATCCTATTCAATCACCAATGGGAGGGGAGGGGGGTCCAAGTGATTGTGAATGGGGGAGAGTAGGTGGGTCAATAAGGCAATTGTTAAAATGTGAACCCACACTGTGAAAAAGTCTGAGAAACTTTTTTAGGTTAGACAGTTCTTAGTTTCCCTTAGAAACAAGATGAAAAAGTTCTCATTATGAAATTTCACAATGGCTCTGCCATACAGCTAACAATGTAACCAGGAATATTGTGGTATTTGCATATGAAATATACACACTTTTTATTACTGGAGTTAAGTTTTTGGTCTATTGTAAGTGCCACCTTTATAAAAAGTAAAAGTCTTAATGATTCATTCAGTCATGTTTGTGGTTCAGTTCTTACCACTCTGACAAAGGTGGTTTGGTGCAAATATTCATATGCAGTTGCAACACTATGGAGATGATGAAACATTAAACTAGAATCTATTTAAGATCATATCCATGGACTGCCTAAGATAAATTTAGAGAGATAAGGTGGGTGAGGTAATATCTTTTATTGGACCAACTTCTGTTGGTCAGAGAGACAAGAAAATTAAAAAGCCAAAGAGGTTATTTGAAAAGAGATGGGGGAATAACCACAATGTCCAGGCCAACGTTCTCTCACTCAGTAAAGCCGGTGTGCTCATGTATTTGATTACACATTTGCTGCCTTAATCAGTAATTGATTCGAATTATTGGTTAAAGTATGGCAGAAAAGATTATAAATGAGATAGGAGACACCTAGGTTAGAAGACAATAGAGGAACATGGAGAGGAAAAAAAGAAAATTAAATTAAGATGAACCAAGAGGGAAGCTTATTTGGGTTTATAAAGCAACCTTTATCCAGAAGCCCGAATCACTCTCCAAATGTTGTCTTCACTGAAACTACTTATATGCTTAAATTGAAGCATGTCCTTATGTACTTTGCTTGATGAGGACTTGGGGTCAAGGGATGGCAATCCCTGGAGGCCTAGAGTTACTCCCAATCATCGATTGTCACAGTACTATGGGAAGGCTAATAGTAATGTGATAGCTAAAGTTTGAAAGGTGATATATATATTTAAAGCAGCTATACAATCGAGTTTCAAATTTTCTGGTTTACTCCAAATGACTTTAAGGCAACCTTAAAACCATGAAATTTTCTCCTTTGGTTCTGAATTGGGGCATCTCTTCAGTTTACAAGCATCTTCTACTCTGCCTCACTCCATAAATAGAATGGGCCACTAATGGTTGTGCTTACACTTGTCAGTAGCAATATTTCCAGGGCAGATAGTCTTGTTTAAAATTAATTTCTTTTCTGCTAATATTCTCTAATATTTGCTTAAAATTTTTCTGTTTAGGCAAACATTCCTGACATTAATTTCACTCACCAGAACATCTGAGAAGAACAAACAAAAAAGAGATGTAAAGCCAAACAAACCCATATTTTTTAATTACTTAAGCTAATATTTCAAGAAGATTTTCTGAGATTATTCACCCAGCTCTGCCTGTGTGTGTGGCAGAGTACCAGTATGAGCAGTTTGAATACAGGAACTAGCAATCCATAATATTAACAGAGAAATGGTTTTCCAATTTTCTTTTATTAAGTTCAGTGTCCTTGGTCTAAAGCTGGACTAAATGATTTCTTGCATTAGTATATCTTTGGTTCGTATAGCACACAGAATGGTTCCTAAATGGTTCATGAAAGGTTCCCACTTGGTTATGCAGATCATGAGATGGCTAACCAGATTCTTATTTGCTATGCTATTCTATTGTATTTGCAATGGGAGGCAGTGTTGTCTGGTGGTTAGACCACTGGACTGGGTTGCTGGGCACCTTGGGCAAGTCACTTAATCTTTTTCTGCCTTGGTTTCCCTATCTGTAAAATGAAGATAATGAGACTGACCTTCTTTATAAAGTACTTTGAGCTCCACTGATAAGGGCTAGGATTATAATAATTACCGGTATCATTATCCAACAGAAATCTAGCTAGTATTGCATCAGGCAAATTCAAAGCAATGGGCCTGGAGCATCTTAGTTATTAACCCACAAAGCCTCGTACACTGTAGGTAATAAGCAAGTATTCATATCTACAATTGCCAGTATACTTCTAAATGCAACAATTGTTGGGGATTTTACCATTACAGTTTCATTGGGAGTAATATTTTTAACACACTCCCTCAATTGCACTTGCAGTGTTAGGCTTTGGTCCAAACTACTTTGAAAAAATTCTTCTTTTCTATTTCAAAACAACCCTATACCCGTTTTGTTTGTTTATTTTTCACTGCACTCTAGAGTAATCAATCTGTAGATGAAATAGTGTCTTTCTAAAGGAGATCGAGGATCTGGGCAAATATGTAGACTGGGTATTCCATTTGGATATATTACAGGACATCACACATATTTATGTGCTGTATCTTCTGTTCCTGAGGGGCTGAGGAAGTGATATAGCCATCAAACAGGCTTCTGATATCTTAGTCAATGGAAGAAAAACATTATCTCCAAACATGCTACTTAATTTATGGTTCATTGAAAGTGACAGATGGATGAACAAGTGGATAAAAATTATGTAGAATATGCATCATTACAGGAATTTATAGCATTTCAACTTGTGTACACAAATGCAAGTAATGCTTCTGTATATAGATGATCCAGTTGCTAATCTTGAATCATAAGGTATTATTGTTACGGCATGCCCATAGATGGGAACAGATAAAATTCTAATTGGTGTAACAATGTGCTCATTTTTTGAACTAAGATTTAAAATGCCTTTACGTAAAACATGCTGCTTTATCGTTGCTTTTATCTTTTAAGTTCAATAATGTACAGGATTATTTTTTTTTGTATTTTACTTTTAATACTGCCTAGAAGAAAGGAGGAGGAGGAAGAAGCTGACAGTATTGTGAAACTGACTTGAAAGTTAAAGTCTTTCAAATGACTGGTCTTGTCATTGATAAATCTTTTTTTTTTTTTCTTTTCCACTCTCTGATGCATTTCACGGTAATTTGGAACAAGTTTCAGAAGTTTTACAATAATAAATACAGCTCTGCTAAAAGCATACATTATACAAGCAATAATTTAAAACTACTCATGACATCAATTATATTTTTCATGATGAAATATATAACACATTATACTTGATCAGCACAATGAAAAGAGACATTCCAGAATCATAAAGGTGGAAATCAAAATGGCTTTTCCTCTGCCTAATGGCTTTAATTGCAGGACACAATAGAATAAGTTTGCTCCTTTATTTAAAATTTCATTTTATCAACTGTCTATAACCTGTCACTTGATGCCCAGTGCATGACAGTTATATCATCCCATCCAGTTCCACCTCAACAGATTTGTGACAATATACTGCCTGATTGGTTTTTTTTTACTTCTCACTCCAGAAATGTGTAAGTTCTGCATACTGCAGCTTTACTGAATGCTCTCTAAACTCCATTATGAACAAGAAACAGTCACCTCTATAGATACTATGCTGTGATTTATAAACAATTATACAGCAGTGACCTCATGGTAAAAACACAGCTATCCTAATATACGTATTATAATAATGAATTAGGTATTATTGTATTGAATGTCTGTATGTATACAGAATGAATGTGTGTATGTACGTGTAACATCAACAGACCCCAGTCGTCAGTGGGTGAGATTGAACCTGGGGCCTCTGGAGCTTAGTGCATGAGCCTCTACTGCATGAGCTAAAAGCCACCAGCCTGTTTGCTAAGGCTATAGCAGACTCTTTAATCTCTAAATGGTCTTGGTGCCACTACATGAGACAGGTTTCAGAGTAGCAGCCGTGTTAGTCTGTATCCGCAAAAAGAACAGGAGTACTTGTGGCACCTTAGAGACTAACAAATTTATTTGAGCATAAGCTTTGTCCCAGATAGGCTGGGTTTTGGAAAATAACCCTTAATCTATTTTTTCCTCTAGTTCCATATGCAGAATAACTTGGTATAAAAGGGTGTTTACACCTCATTTGGTGTTCACACCTCAACTGCTAGAAGTGGGACTCATCCTCCCTGATTGAACTAACCTCGTTATCTCTAGACTGATTCTTGCCTGCATATTTATACCTGCCTCTGGAAATTTCCACTACATGTGTCTGACGAAGTGGGTATTCACCCACGAAAGCTCATGCTCCAATACGTCTGTTAGTCTGTAAGGTGCCACAGGACTCTTTGTCGCTTGGTATAAAAGAGAGTCACCTCCTCAGTAAATCAGCATTATTCTAACCGGAGCTAAGAGTGCTCTGGACCTCTGCAAAGCAGGCTGCTTACTGAGGCGCTTCTTTATGTATTTATATATCTAACTTGAGGTGTCTTTGCTTGAAAATGTCCATGTATAAAATGTTGACAAGATTTTTTTCTGTATTTTGCTGCGCTTTCAAAACTCTCAAATAGTGTATAGCATTACTGGCAATTTATCTAAGTGTTTTGTTTTTCACAGTGACTATGAAAGCTACACTACTCCCTGGAGTGTCTTTCTCTGACCTTCTTATTTTCATCTCTTACCACCTTACATGCTTTATTTTACTGTTGCCTGTCAGACACACAAACACACACTGTACAAATTACATTACTTCTGTCCTTGAAGCCTAGAGAGAAACAATTCACAAATAACTACTTGGGGGGGGAGGAATGATAACTGTGTACAAGTATTTGAAAGGAATACAGACCAAGGAGGGAGAAAAATTGTTTAGAGTGCTATAAAAAATTCTGACAAAGAGTGATGGGATGAAATTGAGCAAAGGAGATTAGAGTCTGAACATAGGAAACTTTTTCTAACAGTGAGTTCCAGTAGACTGTGGAGCTGTTGCCCATGGGACCTGGTATAAACCCCATTGCTTGAATAATTTAAAATTAGAGAAGTGTCCAAACCCCAAATTTGGATCTAGACTCCAAACACTCAAAATGGGGAGGATTTGGATCTAGGGTACTAGTTTAAAAACATATCTCTGATTAACAGTGGAATGCACAAAGCACTAGAATATATATTGTAAGGAAGAGTACTGAACTGGCTCCTGAAAGGTGGATAAATTGATGTCCTAGGCCTTTCCATCAGTAACTGCTGTGATGTTTTCCCCCTACCTTGCTTATGATGCTGCTCATGGACATACACTTTCCTCTCCCCTTTACCTCTAAAATAGCTTGACGCATTTTCACTGGGCTTTTAATTCCCTTTTGCGACATTCACTATCCCTAACACTTTAAAATCATTTTCTACTTTTAATATGAAATTTTCCTTTCAGCTAATGGACAAAATTCTATGTTGAAGTAAATACATACCTACTACCACATTAGCTCCAACGGGATTGCATGCAGTACAAGTAAGCACATAACCGTTGTCTGTCTCCAATTTTTTTCTTAGCATACTCTTGCCCCGTTGGTTCGAGTGGTGAGCCAATATTCTGAGCCTTTACAGGTTGTTCCTGTTAGGATGAAAAATGGACGTTATGAGTCAGATATATTCTTTAGTGCACCCCTGCGTATTTACAATGTACACAAAATCCTGTTTCCCTGAACAAAGTAGAAACAACAGCAGGCAATCTCCTTGCTCATGATTCAAATACTTTTTTGGAGTCACCGTGTTATGCTTCCTGCTTCAGTGAGAGGGAGTCTTTCTTGTGGTAGCTGAGTGTCAGCTCCCTTGCGCTGCCAGCCCTTGAGCCATTCAAGCATTCTCCTCAGGACTCTGCCAGTCCTAGGCCTGGTCTACACTATGACTTTAATTCGGATTTAGCAGCGTTAAATCAAATTAACCCTGCACCCGTCCACACAACGAAGCCATTTATTTCGAAATAAAGGGCTCTTAAAATCGATTTCTGTACTCCACCCCGACGAGCGGAGTAGCGCCAAAATCGATTTTGTCATTTCGAATTAGGGTTAGTGTGGCTGCAATTCGATGGTATTGGCCTCTGGGAGCTATCCCACAGTGCACCATTGTGACCGCTCTGGACAGCAATCTGAACTTGGATGCACTGGCCAGGTAGACAGGAAAAGCCCCACGAACATTTGAATTTCATTTCCTGTTTGCCCAGCGTGGAGAGCACAGGTGACCACAGATAGCTCAGCTCATCAGCACAGGTAACCATGCAGGCCGATAATTGAAAAAGAGCACCAGCATGGACCATACGGGAGGTACTGGATCTGATCGCTATATGGGGAGAGGATTCAGTGCTAGCAGAACTTCGTTCGAAAAGACGAAATGCCAAAACTTTTGAAAAAATCTCCAAGGGCATGATGGAGAGAGGCCACAATAGGGACTCAGATCAGTGCCGCATGAAAGTCAAGGAGCTCAGACAAGCCTATCAAAAAACAAAGGAGGCAAACGGTCGCTCTAGATCAGAGCCGCGGACATGCCGCTTCTACGCCGAGCTGCATGCAGTTCTGGGGGGGCTGCCACCACTACCCCACCTCTGACCGTGGATTCCGAGGTGGGGATAATCTCATCAGCTACACCTGAGGATTCTGCGGAGGGGGAAGAGGAGGAGAAGGAGGAGGACAAGCTTGCGGAGAGCACCCAGCACTCTGTTCTCCCCAACAGCCAGGATCTTTTTCTCAGCCTGACTGAAGTACCCTCCCAAGCCAGTATCCAAGACCACGACCCCATGGAAGGGACCTCAGGTGAGTTTACCTTTTAAAATATAAAACTTGTTTTAAAAGCAAGCGTTTTTTAATGGTTACTTTGCCCTGAGGACTTGGGATGCATTGGCAGCCAGTTCAGCTACTGGAAAAGTCTGTTAACGTGTCTGGGGATGGAGCGGAAATCCTCCAGGGACATCTCCATGAAGCTCTCCTGGAGGTACTCCAAAAGCCTTGCCACAAGGTTTCTAGGCAGTGCAGCCTTATTCCGTCCTCCATGGTAGGACACTTGACTGCACCATGCTTGCAGCAAGTAATCTGGTATCATTGCATGACAAAGCCTGGCAGCGTATGGTCCCGGTGTTTGCTGGCATTCAAGCAACATCCGTTCTTTATCTCGCTGTGTAATCCTCAGGAGCGTGATATCGCTCATGGTAACCTGGTTGAAATACGGGAATTTAATTAAGGTGGCCGTTCCTACTGGGCTGTTTGCCTGTGGCTGAAAAGAAATCCTTCCCTGCAGTTAGCCAAGCACGGGTGGGGGGCAGGGGAATTGGCCCAGAGCTTTTCGCGTTTGGCTAGCAGGGATCTTCCCTGATACCAGCCACGCGGAGGGGGGAGGGATAAAGCGATCATCCAGAGAATTGGATGGAGGGGGTTAGTTTGTTTTCTGCTGCTGAAGGTTAACAGGAAAACCGCAGCACTCAACGGGCTTTGCTTGGTATGTGGGAAAGGAGGGCGCAGAAGCCGAAAGGCAATGGCTTACCATGGCCGCATGCAAGCCAAATTCTGTTGCCCGGACCTGCGTCTGTGATCTCTAGCAGCAAAGCCACAGGCACTCAATATTAAGAGGCAAAATGCGACCTTGCACAGAAATCACATGTGCTAT
Organism: Terrapene triunguis; assembly: GCF_002925995.2. NCBI lineage: Eukaryota > Metazoa > Chordata > Testudines > Emydidae > Terrapene > Terrapene triunguis. Next base: position 6,427,581 of record NW_020664389.1, read on the forward strand.
GTAATGTGAATAATGTTGGCCACCGTGAAAGAGTATAAGCATTGTTCTGCAAAATGTATCTTTTTAAAAAATTCTCTCCTTTTTTCTCTCCCTCCAGCAGCTGCAAATTCTTCAAGCCTCCCTCCTCCGTCCCGAAGGCTATCTCAGATAAGGCATCAGAAAAAGAAGACGCGAGACGATATGTTCGCAGAAATCATGGAATCCACCCACAGTGAAAGAGCTCATCTGAATGAGTGGAAGGACACGGTTTCAAAGTATAGGAAAGAAGCCAGTGAACGTGAGGACAGGAGGGACCAACGTGAGGACATGAGGGACCAACATGAAGACAGAAGGGACCAACGTGAGGAGAGGAGAGATGCTTGAGATGAGAGGTGGTGGCAGGAAGATCAGAGGAGGAAGGATGCAATGCTGGGGCTGCTGCGTGAGCAAACAGACATGCTCTGGCGTCTGGTGGAGCTTCAGGAACGGCAGCAGGATAAGAGAGTGCCGCTACAGCCCCTGTATAACCCGCCTCCCCCCTCACCATGTTCCATAGCCTCCTCACCCAGACGTGTAAGAACGCAGTGGGGGAGGCTCCGTACACCTTCCCATTCCACCCCAGTGGACAGCCCAAGCAAAAGGCTGTCATTTTTTTAACCTTTTTTAGTGGCCTTTTCCTTCCCACCGATCCTCCTCCCAAACCCCACCCGGGTTCCCTCCCTCTTTTTATAATCAATTAATAAAGAATAAATGATTTTTAAACGATACTGACTTTATTTCGTTTGAAAGCAAGCTGGGGGAAGGGGGAGGGTGGGTTCCTTACAGAGAATGAGTCAATAAAGGGGGCGGGTTTTCATGAAGGAGAAACAAACAGAAATTTCACACTGTAGCCTGGCCAGTCATGAAACTGGTTTTCAAAGCTTCTCTGATGCACAGTGCTTCCTGGTGTGCTCTTCTAATCGCCCTGGTGTCTGGCTGCGCGTAATCAGCAGCCAGGCCATTTGCCTCAGCCTCCCACCCCACCATAAAGGTCTCCCCCTTACTTTCACAGAGATTGTGGAGCACACAGCAAGCAGAAATAACAATGGGGATATTAGTTTGGCTGAGGTCTGAGCGAGTCAGTAACGATCACCAGCGACCTTTTAAACAGCCAAATGCACATTCTACCACCATTCTGCACTTGCTCAGCCTGTAGTTGAACAGCTCCTGACTCCTGTCCAGGCTGCCTGTGTATGGCTTCATGAGCCATGGCATTAAGGGGTAGGCTGGGTCCCCAAGAATAACTATTGGCATTTCAACATCCCCAACCCTTATTTTCTGGTCCGGGAAGTAAGTCCCTTGCTGCAGCCGTTTAAACAGAGTAGTATTCCTGAAGACGCGAGCATCATGAACCCTTCCCGGCCAGCCCACGTTGATGTTGGTGAAACGTCCCTTGTGATCCACAAGGGATTGCAGCACCATTGAAAAGTACCCCTTGCGGTTTATGCACTGGGTACCCTGGTGCTCCGGTGCCAAGATAGGGATATGAGTTCCATCTATCGTCCCACCACAGTTAGGGAATCCCATTGCAGCAAAGCCATCCACTATGACCTGCACATTTCCCAGAGTCACTAACTTTCGTAGCAGCACCTCAGTGATTGCTTTGGCTACTTGCATCACAGCAGCCCCCACAGTAGATTTGTCCACTCCAAATTGATTCCCGACTGACCAGTAGCTGTCTGGCGTTGCAAGCTTCCACAGGGCTATCGCCACTCGCTTCTCAACTGTGAGGGCTGCTCTCATCTTGGTATTCTGGCGTTTCAGGGCAGGGGACAGCAAGTCACAAAGTTCCATGAAAGTGCCCTTACGCATGTGAAAGTTTCGCAGCTGGGAAACGATTCCCAGGTGTGGGACGATTCCCATTCCACTGGGAATTGTCCCACACCTGCAACACTATGCGGTCCCACCAGTCTGTGCTTGTTTCCCGGGCCCAGAATCAGCGTTCCATGGATAGAACCTGCCCCATTAACAACATGATCTCCAAAGCACCGGGGCCCGCGGTTTGAGAGAATTCTGTGTCCATGTCCATGTCCATGTCCTCATCACGCTTGTTGCTGCGCTGCCGTCGCCGCCGCCTCCTCGCCTCGTTTTTCTGGTCCTGGCTCAGCATAAACTGCACGAGAACGCGCGAGGTGTTTACAATGTTCATGACTGTTGTCTTGAGCTGAGCGGGCTCCATGCTTGCCGTGGTATGGCGTCTGCTGTGTTCACCCAGGAAAAAAGGCGCGAAATGGTTGTCTGCCATCCGTTGCTTTCATGGAGGGAGGGAGGGGTGAGGCTGTACCCAGAACCACCTGCGACAATGTTTTTTGCCCCATCAGGCACTGGGATCTCAACCCAGAATTCCAATGGGCGGGGGAGACTGCGGGAACTATGAGATAGCTATGGAATAGCTACCCACAGTGCAACGCTCCAGAAATCGACGCTAGCCCCGGTACATGGACGCACACTGCCGAATTAATGTGCTTAGTGTGGCCGCATACATTCGACTTTATACAATCTGTTTCCCAAATTCGAATTATATAAATTCGGATTAATCCCGTAGTGTAGACATACCCCTACTTTGCCTTGTAGGTAAATAGTTGATATACCCCAATCCCTGAATGTGTAAAAAGCATCCTCCTGTAGTGTTCAGCCCCTGTCACAGGACACTCACAGTAATTACCAGCTTCGCTATTCCCAGCTTGTTTGATTCAACTGAGTATCAGCTCCAATATAATAACACAGCTCTGTAATCTATTTATAGTGAAAACAAATGTAAGTTTATTAACAAAGGTAAAAATTTAAGAGATAGTCAGCAAGGATAATGAAAACAGGTTACAAATAAAAGAAAATGTGTAACATACTTTTACTAGACTAAGCCTTTACTTTAACAGGCTAACCTTATCTAAAGCAATTTCTCACCTAAGTGTTTTCTTGCAGCATTTCAAGCAAGGATGGTTGAGATCCTGTTTTCCTGGCTATAATCACATTGGTTAGTTACCACCTCAAGTGCAGGATAAAAGAGCAACAGAGGGTCCTGTGGCACCTTTGAGGGTATGTCTACACTACAGGATTAATCCGAATTTAGATAATTCGAATTTGGGAAACAGGTTGTATAAATTCGATTGTGCGCGGCCACACTAAGCACCTTAATTCGGTTTTTAACCACATTAATTCGGTGGTATGCGGCCACACTACCCCATTAACTTAAACACAGTAATTCGGTGGTGTGCGGCCACACTAACCTAATTCGAATTAACAAAATCGATTTAGGCTCTACTCCGTTCGTCGAGGTGGAGTACAGAAATCGATTTAAAGGGCCCTTTAATTCGAATTAACTGGCTCTGTAGTGTGGACGGGTGAAGGGTTAATTCGGATTAACGCTGCTAAATCCGAATTAATCCCGTAGTGTAGACCAGGCCTGAGACTAACAGAAGTATTGGGAGCATAAGCTTTCGTGGGTAAGAACCTGAAGAAGTGAGGTTCTTACCCACGAAAGCTTATGCTCCCAATACTTCTGTTAGTCTCAAAGGTGCCACAGGACCCTCTGTTGCTTTTTACAAATTCAGACTAACACGGCTACCCCTCTGACACTTGACACCATGTAGGATAAAAGAGGTATCCTTGTGCCTCCCTCTTATACCCAAAGTCAATTATTTTTGTCACCAAAGTCAGGTGACTCCCTGTAGTTTCTTGCCTAGGATGCTGGCTCCAAGGTGTCTTCAGGTTCCCATACTCCTGTTTGTTTCACATCCCCTTGGACCTTTTATCCTTTTGAATTTCACATGTAAATGGAGCCTCCTTGGTGTTGGCTTTATCATGTTTAATTTACATATGAACTGAGGCAGGTGATTCCACATCCCTTTGTCTGGTAAAACCAATTTGTCAATCTGTCTGGGACCCAGATTCTACAACATATTTTCAATATATACAACTTCTTAAATATCACTAGTACTTACATCACTAAATGGTCATGAGAATCAGTAATATGTATGCTTCCATTAGACATCTCACACAACCCTTTTTGGGTAAATACTATGAAAGCAGTGTGTTAAGAGTAGTGAGTTTTAGACTTGATAGGAATCGCTGTTACAGAACAGTGAACCCTTTGCCAGTTGGCACTGAGGGATTCTTAGGGTCACAACAATTTCCAAGCATGTCTCTCCAGTGAATTTTGTGCCCCAAGGAGCGCTGTGTCTCTGCTTTTTCTTTCTCAGAGCTATGCTCTTGATGGTTTCTCTTACTTTGAGCTGGCTTTCTTGGCTTTCTACCTCTCGCAGCTTGCCAAAGGAACCCTGACCTCTGCATTTGTAATAAGGGAAGCACTCAGCCTGCATGCTTAGCTTCTGATCAGGCCATTGTCTGGGAGGTTCCTTCTACTGTTTCCAGATATCAATATGTAAAATGGGATTGCTCCCTCCCTTTAGCGTGAAAGGAGGGTGCTTAACATACCCATTGGCTTTAACCAGCTCTGTGATTGTCTTTAGATCAAAGTCCAGACTGATAGCAGTAATTAACATCTTCCAGCATAACAGGACCCTCAGATTCTCTTATGGCATCAAAGTTGCTATTAAAGTCAATGGGAGCTATTCCTTTCACTTCAGCAGATTTTGGATTAGCCCTGCCTGGTCTACACTACAAACTTATGTTGATATAACTACATTGCTCAGGGGTGTGAAAAAATCCACGTCCCTGAACAATGTAGTTCTACTGACCTCACCCCCAGTGAAGACAGCACTATGTCAACAGGAGCACTTATCCTGTCACCATAGCTACTGCCTCTTGGGAAGGTGGAACCTATGCCAAGGAGAGAAGCTCATCTGTCAGCACCTTCACTAAGCCCTACAGTGGCGCAACTACAAGTGTAGACGAGCCCTTACGATCTTAATTACCTTTTTAAATTCCAGTGGCTGATACAAAATTATTATATCCAGAGTGTATTAAACATTTGCAGGAGCTCTCCTGGACATTCCTATGGTCCATACAACTTATTTCCATTTCTTAATCACTGCCACAATATCTTTGGTTTTACAGCATAGTTTTAAAATATCTTTCTACACTACAAAGTTTTGTCGCTAAAAGGGAGCCTTTGTTGACAAAACAGTGGATGCGTACACACTGCAATGCAACTTTTGGAAGTAGGTGACCAAATAAAACCACCCCGATGAGAGACAAAGTTTTTTGCACAAAATTTTTGTTGACAAAGTGCCAGTGTAGACACTACACTTGATTGTATCACTTTAATTGGCCTCAGGTGGTGTCCCACAATGCCCATTGTGACTGCTCTGGTCAGCAGTTTGAACTCCACTGCCCTGCAGTCAGGTAAACAACCAGTCACCCCTCCCCTTTAGAAGCCCTGGGAATTTTTGAAATTCCATTTCCTGTTTGCTCGGTGTGGAGAGGTCTCATCACATCTTTCCAGGTGACCATGGCAGGTTATCGCAGCAAACGCTCTCCCACTTGGACCACTGCGGAGCTGCTGGATCTACTCAGTAAATGGGGAGAAGAGGCTGTGCAGTCCCAGCTGTGCTTGAGCTGTAGGAATTTTGATACTTACGGGCAGATTTCTCAAGGCTTATGTGAAAAGGGCTATGATCGGGACATGCAGCAGTGCAGAGCAAAGATAAAGGAGCTGAGGCAAGCGTACCATAAGGTGAGGGAGGCAAACTGTCACTCTGGTGCTGCACCTAAGGCCTGCCGGTTCTATAAAGATCTGGATGCTATTCTCGGTGGCAATCCCACCTCCACCGCCAAGAGCCCCATGGATACTTCGGCAGGCCTGGAGGCAGTGGAAAGACAGTCACTGATGAAGAGATGGAGTCAGACGACAATGTGGAGCTCCCGGCAGGGTCACTCGGTGGGGCAGGCAGACAGGGACTGTTCACCACTCTGGAGGTGTCTAGCCATTCTCAGCAGTTGCTCTCCAGCAAGCAAGAGGCAGGAGAGGAGACGTTTGGTAAGTGGCTGCGGTTTGTGTAGTGCGGAGGTGTGTTCAGGGTATAGAAATGTACAAAGCTGCCTGTGTTTCTGTGTGTTGAACATTTCCCTGTGCAGCTAATCAGTAGGTGGAACAGGGTGTTGATGCATGCCGAGATCTCACGGGAATCCTCCAGAGAGATCTCTAGGAAAGTTTCCTGGATGTACTCAGTAATCCTCTGCTGAAGGTTCCTTGGCAGAGCTGCTTTGTTCCTTGCCCCATTGTAGGAAATTTTCCTGCGCCATTCGGCAATCAATTTGGCAGAAACAAAAGCGGTGCACAAACGAGCAGCATAGGTTCCAGGGTGGAAGGCACAAGCATGTAGTAGATGTACCCTCGTTTTCCTGCTTACCCTCAGCAGTGAGGTATCTGCTACAATGACCCCTGCCTGTGGAAAAGTGTGGGAGAATTTTAGAATTTTTTCCCTAGTCGGCTGCACCACAACCTTTGCAAAGTGCTCTTTTCTCCATGTAGAGTGCCCCCCCTTCCTCTCCAGCCAACACTCACCATGCTTTGGGTGTTCGCAGAGATGTATGCTTTCCAAGGTTGGTGAGAAAGTGATTGTTATGTTACCAGAGGTGTATTTTACTGAAATGTTTCAATGAAGCACGTGAATTTAAAAATCATCCTTCTGTGCATTGTTTCTTCTGCTTCACCAGATGTGGCCTTCAGGAACACCCCACAAACACCGGCTGAGCATCCCCACCAGATAAGAAAGCATCCAAGATGGAGCAAAGAAGACACATTCTGGGAGGTACTGCACTTCTCCAATGCAGAGAAAAGAGAATGCAAGGAGAGGAGGGAAGCCAAAAGGCAGTACAGAAAAGAAAATCAGGAATAAGATGCTACTGAGTGGATGATTAAAGTCATGGTGGAGCTGAAGTTCTTAATAATGCTGCAGACTGAGCAGATGCATGCCCGCCCTCCCCTACAGCACATTCAGAACTCTTTTCCATGTCCCCCCAAACTCCGCCCGCACAGTCCTTTCCACTTCTCGGTTTCCCCTTCACTCTAGCCCCTTGGATAACTTTCACAATGATAGCTGGACCTACACACAGCTCTGAATGTCTGCCCTTCCCTGGTACCTCCTTTCCCACCAAGCATCTTTGTGTTTGTATTGTTTCTTGTGCAATAAAAGCAAAGTTTTTGAATGGTAACTCATCTTTGTTTCCTACAAATTGAGATAGCAGGCACTACCAATACCTACACAGGCAGTTTAATCATTTGCATACTGGAATGTAAAGCCCCAGATGTCACCATTGCTTCCTAGGAAAACTACATGCAATGTAACATTGCAGCACCAATCACAGAGATATACATTACTGGTTCTCACTTTCAAAGTGTTGCCTCAAAGCCTCCCTGATTCGAATTGCCCCCCTCTGGGCCCCTCTGATAGCCATGGTAGCTGCTCAAAATCAGCAGCCAAGTGGTCTGCCTCAACACTCCACCCCTGAGCAAACCTTTCCCCTTAGCTTCACAAAGATTATGCAAAGTACAACACGTGACTATAACCATGGGAATATTATCCTCATTGAGGTCTCACCTGCCATAAAGGCATCGCCAGCACGCCTTTAATCTGCCAAAGGCACATTCCACTGTCATCTGGCACCTACTCAGCCTGTTGCTGAACTGCTCCTTACTGCTGTCCAGGTTTCCTGTGTAAGGTTTCATGAGCCACGGCTGCAAGGGGTATACCGGGTCTCCCAGGATCACTATGTGCATTTCCACATCTCTCAGTGTAATCTTCTGGTATGGAAAGAAAGTCCCCGCTTGTAGCTTTCTATACAGGCTGGTGTTCCTGAAGATGCATGCATCATGCACCTTCCTGGACCACCTGGGTTGATGTCAGTGAAACGCCCACAGTGATCCACAAGCGCCTGTGACACCATGGAGAAGTACCCCTTCCTACTGATGTACTCCGTCACACAGTGGTCTGATGCCAAAACTGGAATATGTGCTTCATCTATCACCCCTCCACAGTTAGGGAAACCCATTTCTGCAAAGCAGTCTACTATTTCACATACATTTCCCAGAGTCACGGTCCTTCATAGAAGGATGTGATTAATTGCCCTGCACACTTGCATTAACGCAGCCCGAACGGTCAACTTCCTGACTCCAAATTGATTTGCGACCAACCAGTAGCAGTCTGGAGTCACCAGCTTCCACACAGCGATTGCCACACTCTTCTCTACCAAGAGGACAGCTCTCATTCTGGTGTCCTTGCACCACAGTGCTGGGGTGAGCTCCGCATACAGTTCCAGGAAGGTGGCTTTCTGCCTCAGAAAGTTTTGTAGCCACTGCTCGTCATCCAACACCTGCATGATGATACGATCCCACCATTCAGTGCTTGTTTCCCAAGCCCAAAAGCAATGATCCACCCTCTGCAGCTGTTCTGTGAATGCCAAAAGCAATCTAAAGTTGCTCCTATCCATATCACACATCATGTTAGGCAACTGGGAGTCTTCTTCAGTTAGGAACTTTGCGATTAACTGCATTGCCATCTGCGATGTCTTCATGACAGTTAACAGAGCATAGGAGAGCAGTGCGGGATCCATCCCTTCTCACAGAGATGTTGGGGTGCACAGCAAAGAAGGGCCATTGAAAAATGCAGTGAAAGAAAGCTGATAGAAAGCAATGCATCATGGGACATTGAGCCCGGTCCCAAGATGCACCGTGATCCACTCTGCCTTCCCACAAGACCTAGTGGCAGAAGGTGTCTAGCTGGACTGTGGGATAGGTACCCACAATGCAGTGCTCACACTGTCGATGCTAGTGCCTCTGCTGACGGAGTGATTGTGAACATTCAATATTGATTTTTATTATAGGGCTTTTTGAGTGTCGACATATCTGTAGTGTAGACAAGGCCTTAATGTAGTGGTTACTGTTGACTGATGTAAGACAAGGGGGTGATGACTTTGGGATGTCTGAGATGAGTACAGTTAAGAAATGAGAGCAGCTTCAAAAGCTGTGTTTGTCATGTTCTCTTTTAGGCCTGTATTTGAAATAATTCAGCACCTGTTTAATTTCAGGCAAGTGCCCTGTTGATGTCGTGCTTAAATTTAAACATGTGCTTAAGTGCTTTGCTGAAAAGGGATGGACCTAAGCGTGGGTTTTAAATGCTTTTCTAAATTGGGGCCTTAAAAAGGAAACTGAAGCACTTGGCAAATTATTTTTTTTCTCCTTATATTTAATTAGCTCACCAGTGTTTTCACCATCACCATCTCTCTCTCTCTCTCTCTCTCTTTCTCATTTTCGTCTCCATTGTACAATTCCTTTCCATTAGTTTCTCACCCACTTTCTCTTCTTCAATAGCATTATGTAGTTTTTACACTTAATGTGCTCCGTCATATCTCCACTAGAGTGACCAGATTCCCGATTTTATAGGGACAGTCCCGATATTTGAGGTTTTGTCTTATATAGGCGCCTATTACCCGCAACCCCCGTCCCAATTTTTCACACTTGCTGTCTGGTCACCCTAATCTCCACAGTGATGGAGACAGGGAGGGAGCAGGAATTCCCTTGGTACTTTTAAGGGCTGTAAAGAAATAATATTTAAATATTGGGGGCTTTACACTGAATAATGTATAAAAAGTGGTCATTGAGGCACAGGCTGGAAGGCTTTTGTTTCCTTTGCCACTTGTGGTTTCCACTATCTTTTATGTTGCCAGGAAGGATGCTGTGTCCTTTGAATGAAATGATGTGCAACATTTAAAAATATCAGCTGGCACTGTGACTTTTACACAGCACTCATGAGTGACATGAACATACTGATATCTGGAGTGTTTCCCAGGTAGGCAAATATTATAGGAGGGTCTGTGGCTCCCTGCAGGTAATTTGCCGGCTGTCTCATTTCTGAATCTTTGTCAAATCCAGATGCTGTATTACTGCTTGCAAAATATGATGGTGCTGTAATCGCTGAGTGATTTCTAATATACACAACAGAGCAAGGTGGCAGGAATAGCTTTATGTGCTAATTATTCTCTATATTGAGCATTCTGTGATGGGACTACAGAGTTTACTTTTTCTTGAAGCCTGATTGATATTAATCCCATTTAAATAGGGAAGTGTGTAAATACACATTCGGGGGGGGGGGGGACGGACGACCTATGTCCTATATGTTTGTAAGAATACAGTCAGATAGCACTTGGCAGATCACTATCTGAACCCTGGTTATATTACACAAAAATTAGAAATGATAAATAAGAAAACGCTAAACCATTGATAAATTCCATGCCAAGAAAAAATTGCAGAAATAGTTCAGTACAAATTATGTGAATGCTTTTGACATCCTTTCAAAATATTGTTGAATCAAAAACTTTTATGGTCAAAGCATCTGCACCAATTCCTTTCCCTCTAGTATAGCCCAAGCAAATAATAATAATAATAAAAAACATTTACGGGGAAAATAACTAGTTTTACAGTAATGTCTAAATGAAAAAAATGCATTTGAAAAATAGTTCTGTAAAGATGCCACAGGGAGAAAAGTTGTTACAATTCTGCTGTTTATAAAAGACATTTTTGACTCTAAGGATGCTCCAAAGAACTCCCTCCCCCGCCCCCAAATCAATTCTCAATGTGAATTTCAAAAGTTGCAAGCTCCAAAACAGATGTATTGTTTTTCAGGCTTACATCAAGGCTAATGCAATACAGCCTGGTATTCAAATGTTTTCCCCTTTATTTAAAATAATAACATTTTGTAGCACTTTTATCTTCAAAATGCTTTACAAGCCTTAACTAATTAATACACAGGGCACCTGAATTTCTGCCTTCACTGTACTGAAGTAGGTGTGGAAGTGGAGAAAGGGATCAAGGGAATTTGAATATAGAGATCTTAGTTTTGTCTCTAGGGATAGAGAGCAAGAGTCAGGCTAACAAAGTCAGGCTGACACTGACGCCAATAACGCGAGACTTGAAGGCGGGGATTGTGCAAGGTGAATGGGAAAGAACTGTAAGAAAGGTTGTTTTGACCTTGTATTTGATAAGGATGGAATGCAGAAATTAATGAGGAAAAGTGAGATATCAGGAAGGAATATACATAACAAAATGCAGCTGTTGCTTATTATTATACGCAAAAAGAACAGGAGTACTTGTGGCATCTTAGAGAGTTACAAATTTATTTGAGCGGATACAGACTAACACGGCTGCTACTCTGAAACCTGTTATTATTATACATAACCAAAAGATATAAAAGCTTGCTCTAATTGTTTATTTAATGGAGACCTGCCCCTATGTACTCTCCCGAGCATTTGCAATTGCTGGAAAATAAAGCTGTCTCTGGCTTGTTGCTTTAAACTCAGAGTGAGAACTCGTTTTTCTCCGGCATAGGGAAATGAAGTGACTTGGCCAAGTAGAGGGAATGTCGGATGGAGTTGAGAGGGAATAGAATCAGAGCAGGTAGTCTGTTTCTCCCACAAGTACCTTCACACATTCTCCCTTATTTCTGCCAACACATGTGGAGAAATTTCCCACCCAAATTTGTAAGGCCATCACCTCATCCTCTTTTGAATTCTTCCTTAAAACAACATAAATGAGGCTGATGGCCACCTTCAATTAATAGTAATAATAATAATAAGTAGAATACCTACCTCTTTTCATCTATAGCTCTCAAAGTCCTTACAAGTAGGTCAGTATCATGACTATCAAGACTATTAATTTATGCAAACACTCCCACCTTTACTGTTTCTTTGCCCCTCAACATCCCCAGTAGCCTCTTTATCCGTCTGTTGCACCTAGAGTGTGAGCATTCTGGACAGGGACTGTCTTTGGGTTTTGTACCTGCACAAATAGGGGCCCTGATTCCTAACTGGGGCCTCCAAGTGCTACCACAGTATATGATGCTAGTTCACTTAGGCCCTGCCTACACTGCATCACTTTGACTATACTAGACTTTTCCCTTAAAATTTCCCACTGTTCCCATTACTAGTGTAGCTCCACCTCTTGTAGCAATGGGAGGAGCATTGCATTGATGTAAACAAGTGCTGTAGCTAGTGACCTCCTGACGCATTTAGGTGGTGTGTAAATGCCAGCAGCTGCTGGCGCGTTTTTACACTGGCACTCCCACGGTTCCTTGCACTAGTGCTAGCAAATGTTGGAAATTTTTAGAAAAAAGCTAAACATTGATAAAGTTGTAGATAAAGCACTGTACTCAGATTGCGACATTCTCATCTGACCTTGTACCAAAAAAAAAAAAAAAAAGTTACTTCCACACTAGAGGGATTTTGTTTGTTATTTCCCAGCCACGGTCCTAGTTCATCATGTAGACTCAGCTGCTGCTCGCCTTGGAGAGCCTGTTGCAAAAGTAATGAGATTAAGTGGCTGTTCCCAAAGGTAGAATTTAAAACCTAGTTATGGAAATAGCAAACAAGAGACAGGCCAAGCAAGGATCTGATGCAGAAAGAGATCTTATAAAAAAGATCTCTGAATGATAATGTAACAGAACTGGTTGCTTCCTGCTAATGTGCCAGTCATAGTAATTAAGCAATATGCAATTCAGTTGGACAATTAGTTCATTTGCTAAATGGTGGAACTAGGGAAAGCGCTTGAGGTGCTGTTCAGAGTGCTTTTCCCTAAGGAGACTCACATGTTTTCATAGAAGCTTTGTGTTCTTGCCACTTAAATGGTAATTACTTAAGTTTTTGAGTCCCAGATAGACTGACATCTTGAAACTTTGGACCAGAGGAAAAATAAATAATAAAGGGAAGTGTGTTTTTAAATTGTGATTTTACCAGACACCTTTATTTCATTGTGTGTTTCAACAATTGTTTCATATATTCAGGGCTTTCTAAAGAGGGTCACTTTATAATTTATGCATGAAGTCTAAATCATTTGTTCTTAAATCTCTGTATAGGTTATTACAGACTCACCCATCCCCTGTTGGAAATGGTTTTTATGTATTTCTGCCAACAATGACGTATACTTTTTTGCCATGGATTTAAATTGCTTTATATCTGTCTAGAATTGTTAGCTCAGGATTTAATCATAATTGAGTTGGCTTTATTTATTGCTTTACATTTGCTGTGATTACTTATCATGGGAGCTTAGTTAGTTTGTGATCTGTTGAAATAAGTCCTGGGCCAGGGCCCAACACCTTATGCAAACTAGGTAATGTGGCGCAATTTGAAAAATATCAACAACTAAATGTTTTAAGTATCTAAGTGTAATGGTACCAAACAGCCTTTATACTGTCACACTCCTGTTACTTTATAATTTCAGTAATAAAGATGATGCAGTTGAGAATCCTGCCTCCTGTTACCTACTCCGGTTTAGCTAGAGGTTACTTTATCATTCCATTTGGATACAGATTTTTAGGATTGACCCTATATTGACATGTAACAAAGTTGATGGCTGCAATATGACATAAGCCTCTAAACGGCAGACGGATGGAGCCATTATGTTTTCATCACAATAGGTGAGAGTCTGGGACTCAGTGGGAGTAAGAGAGATGCAGGGAGGGGGTTAGAAGCTGGCATCTGGAGCAAAAAGAGAGAAACAATCAAATTAGGAGACCAGTCAGAGGACATTGTGAAGACCACTGGGAGGTGAGGGAAGGGAAAAGCTAGCAATTCAATAAGGGTATGCAAAAGAAACAGAGGCAGAGACAGAGGTGAGGGAGAAAGAGTGAGCAAGGAAATGGGCATGGTGATGTGCCTTGGAGCAGATAATGTTTCCTCCTAGTGCACACACACCACCCCAGAAAGATGACTCTGACATTACTTTATAGTAGAAAAGGGTTGAACACTGATTATTATTAACAACTCCGGCCTGCCCTCTCCTGCACCCCAAAATGCAGAGCAGTACATTAATCTCACAACCCTACTAATGCCCAGTCCTTCAAGTGAGCCAAAATATGTTGCCCGTACAGAACCCCATTGGCTTCAATGGGGCATCATGAGATCTCATTGCAGGATCAGGACCTAAGTACCAAGTTCTGCATACACTTATATGTGCAAGTAGTCCCATTGTAGCAAATGGGATTACTCATGTGAGTAAGGATTTATGGGGTCAAATCCTATGTTAAAAAGATGCTTCCAGTGGTTTCCCAACCAGCTTGCCATCCATTCTCTGCTATTTGAATAACATTCTCTAGAAGGGGCACTTGGTTATGTTGTCTCTTCCACACAGACTATAATTAGGATTAGCTGAAGTGTTTTACTTAATTTTACAGTAGTTCTTGTGTACAGCACTCATATCTTAAATATAATTAACACTGTATAGCTCCCATTAGTGTTTTTAAGCACTTAAAATGTACCATAATGGCCATAGCTAAAGTTGTCATTAAAGGGCCATGGATATTTATTATGCTCATAAAGTAGATACTTTGCTGTAGAAAAATATATAGTTGGGTTCCGTTTAGAAAGCAGTAACAGACAGCGGCATTAGTTATGGCACCCTTAGGATTAAAGGATTGCTTTAAATTGATCCCATTCTTATTCCATTCAGAAGTCAATAGGGAAGTCTAAAAGCAGGTGACAAATCACTTGCATTGCACAGCATAATTCTGATTAGCTGAGTTACATTTTTTTAAATCACTAGTTGTTTCTGTAGATGCTCAACATTGTATCGTGTTGTCTGTATTTTGACTTAATTGCTGAGTATTTCATAATTTAGTTTTATTATATTTCATGTTACTTGCTATGTTGTTTTTAGGCCATTATAAAATGAAAATCATTTTATAACCTCATCTTCATTATACTTTGGGAAAGAGTCCAGTTGTGTTATTAATACACTGATATCGCAAAATTATTTTGCTTCCACTCTTATGAAGTGTCTTTTCTCATGGCCACTGCTTCTCTTTCTCCCTCTGTGATTGCACTATACAGAGACTTTATCCATCACATTTTTACATATGCAATAATGTGCAGCTCCCTCACTTTCATTGCTCCTTCCCTACATAAGAAGTTAATCTTTGTTGCCAACCTCAAGTCGGGGATACATTTTAGTCACAGTCCAACTGTTGGAAAAAAACATGAACCAGTTATAGCAGTAAACAATTATCACTGAAATGAGATAACAATGTAATGGTCTTGCATGATTAATCTACATAAATTCTTTATGACATAGAATTGAAAGATAATGTTATGAATGTATAATGGGAAGTCAACAGAATGTCTCACCTTTTGATTTGTTTCTAAGGAAACAAGCCTTGCAATCAGGGCTTTCATAATGATCAGGGACTCATAAAAGTACCATATACTGTCCTTCATAAATTAAAATTCCAAAGGTACATTCATATGTATTTTTGGCCTTAATGCCAATTATGCATGCAAGAGGTTAGTCCAGTTAATAGCATCCATTTTCATTTTTGCGATCCAAGGCCAGCATTTCCAGATGTGGGTTTCTAAATTCAGGTACCGCCATCTAAAGCTAGTCATCTAAATAAGTGACCTAATCTTTCTAAATGCTAAGCATCCACAGCTCTTGCTGACTTCAAGGGTAATAAGTCGGTATTTGGCATCTGTGAAAATCAGGCCACTTCGTTTTAAGTACCCAAATATGGATTTAATCCATTGATTTTCAAAAATAGGAGTCTGACATTAGGATCCTAAAATCATATGGAAACACTTTAAAAAGTGCCCACAATTTAAAAAGTCAATTTGATCTGAAATCAGTAGAAGCTATTTAGTGCCTAGAATTTTTGAAAATCATGACACCTTTTTTTTAGGTGGCGATATATATATTATGGAGCTTATGTTTAGATTCATGTTTTTGAAAATGTAGGACCAGGTGTCCAATATATGCAGCAAAGTTTGAAAATATTGCCCCCTGTTCATATCATTATATATGCATTTTTCATGACTTTGTATAACTTTGAAAAGCTTCATGGAAAGTATAGTTGATATTCCAATGTATCTCCTCTTATCTTTTCCAAACATTTAATCATTTTGCTTTAATAGAATGTGTGGACCATTTGGAGCAAAGAATTGCAATATGTATAATGAGAAATGTTCATGCTGGGTTGTAAACTAATGGTAGAATAGTGTATCTATTAATGATTATTGAGCCCATGCATGCAATAAAGTTTTTATTAAAGGGTTAATATTGTACATTATGTACTATTTCTCTTAGCCAGGTGTCATGCTGTCTGGAATAGCTCACAACTGTGAGTGGCTACTTCAGGGCAGACTGTCAAAAAACAGGGCAGACACCCCAAATTGGTGGTATGTTCTATAATTAGATTTCACCAAGTCAGTAACAACTGTGAATTCCTGGATCGCTATACCAGTCTTACCATGGAGTCAGAGACAGTCCCCTTGGACTCTCGAGTCTATCTTGCCACCCAGACAAACTGGACTTTGTGATAAAAGGTCACTTAACAGGAACAGATAAGTGAAAACAATACAAGTAACATTCCACTAGTTTTCATGAAGTTTAAACATCTGAATACACACTTATACATTAAACACTTTGATCTCTACGAACACACAAGTGAATTAACCTGAATACATCTGGCCAGCTAGCGTTTCACCTGGTCAAAGTTATTAGTGCATAAAGCCTCAATGTATATATCCAGAAATAAGGTATGTAATATGTCAGTCTATTTTGGTATCAAGTTTCCTACTATCAGTTAGGAAGAAATGGCTGCGGGTAAAAGCAAGAATAAGGCTTCAAAAACTCCTAAGACTGCATTACAAGCTGGACTCTGCAATGTCTTGGGATACACTGCTATAGGTTCTGTAAAATTTCCTATTATTTCAAAAATATTTTCTATAAACTAGGGCTGTCAAGCGATTAAATAAATCAATCACGATTAATTGCACAATTAAAAAAATAATCGTGATTAATTGTGTGATGAATTAATTGTGCTGTTAAACAATAATAGAATAATATGTATTTAAATATTTGTGGATATTTTCCACATTTTCAAATATTAATTTCAATTACAACACAGGATACAAATTGTACAGTGCTCACTTTATATTTCTTTTTTATTACAAATATTGGCACTATAAAAAAACAGAATAGTATTTTTCAATTCACCTAATACAAGTACTGTAGTGCAATCTCTTTATCCTTAAAGTTGAACTTACAAATGTAGTATTATGTACAAAAAATAACTGCTTTCAAAAATAAACCAAAGTAAAACTTTAGAGCCTACAAGTTCACTCAATCCTACTTCAGCCAATCGCTCAGACAAACAAGTTTGTTTACATTTGCAGGAGATAATGCTGCCTGCTTCTTGTTTACAATGTCACCTGAAAGTGAGAACAGGCATTTGCATGGCAATGCTGTAGCTGTCCTTGCAAGATATTTACGTGCCAGATGCACTAAAGATTCATGTGTCCCTTCATGGCTCAACCACCATTCCAGAGGAGATGCTGAAATCAATATATTTGAAAATGTAGAAAAACATCCAAAAATATTTAATAAATTTCAATTGGTATTCTATAGTTTAACAGTGTGATTGAAATTGTGATTAATCACAATTAATTTTTTTGAGTTAATCGCCTGTGTTAACTGCAATTAATCGACAGGTCTGTTATAAACATAAATAATTTTTTTCATAAAGCATCACTGTGTACTGCGGTGCAATTTACAAGTGTAATGGTGCGTGTGTGGCCATGTGTCTCTTCCATAACTCATTGTACTCAATGGAAAGCCCCTGACTGACTTCAATGGGCTTTGAAGCAAACTCCAGGAGCACCAGTCTGGCATGTTTGTTCTTTCACAGTGTTCAGTCTGCTTCATGTTTTGCCACTAAAGTTCTCTGCTCTGCCTGATGCATGTGTATTACTCAGAGTTCCAGGCGCTGATAAGGAAGGGATGCTGATGTAGATATTCTTCATAAAGGCTTGGTGAAATGTTCATAGCAAAGCATTTCTTTTTTGAATTTTGCTAGATTTCAGGTTTGTAAAATGTCCACAGAATCAGATTGATTTTTAAGAATTTTGAATGATAGGATTTGTTTTATATTGGTATCAGTGAAAATTTTCACATGACAGTTTTCAGTTTTGATGGGGTGGATTATTTATGATTGACCATATTGCATTTGTTCTAGTTCCGTCATTACCTGAGCCAAATCCTGTGAGATTGGAAGCAGTCATTGGGACTTCTCAGACAGCACAACTGCATTTTATGACCCCTCTCTGAGCCATTTAGGAGCAAAAGCTTGAGAAGAAATGTCAGTGCATGCCATATTACTTATTTGTGTTGCAGTGCAGGACAAGTTACCCAGGGTGCAATCTGGACTGTTGAACAGCTGTCTCCCCTTAATCCTGTAACCTGGGGTGGCTTCTACAGTGCTTTGCTGTCAGAACATCTACTCCTGGCCTGTTCACACAGCCTTCAGCAAGCAAAATCAATCCCAGCTATGTCACATGAATGCTCTGACCAGTCACTCATGAATTACATACAGGGCAAAAGCTGCAAATTCCTAGTCCCAGCCTTGTCCCCCAAAATGTGCATCTTGTGCTGTTCAGTACCCTCCTAAACAATACAAGTTCATAGAAAGACTGCCATTTCATCAAAGGAAAATGATATAAACCAGCCTTGTTAGCCCAAATAGTGTTTCCCCACACACTTTAACACAAACACACTGGTTAAAGAAAAACAATAAGATAAGTTTATTAACTACAGAGATAGATTTATGCATCATTACTTGTAATCATTTACAAAGTCAGGATTGGTTACAAAAGAAAGAAAAGACAAAACAAGCTACTATCTAACTTGACTAGCTAACTGAACTTAAAAGCAAAAGGTTTTGTTTAACCATATGCTACAGCTGAAAACCCTTCCAGCCAGGACCACCAGCCCTCCCCCAGTTCCTGATGCTTTTTTTGTCTTTCAAGTGTGGTTGCTGCCATGAGTAGAGATGAGGGGAGAGAGAGGCGAGTTTGAGGCCACTGTTTCATTCTTATACCACTCGCCGCTCTTTGAGGATTACCCCCAGCTGGGGTGCAGGCAACAAGCAATCTCTTATGGACATGAGGTTGGAACCATCCCTGTGATTAAATAAAAATTCATTATTCGCACCTTTCCCCCGCCAGAAAATGGTCACTTAAGCAGGTGATAGCCCTTTAGCACCTGGATGGAGTGCCAGTGTGTCTTTGTCTCTGAAAACTGATTTGGGCCTGTTTTTCTTAACCTTGGAGCATGTTATAACAATGTCATACAATTGAGTGTGGTAACTTCACATATAATGTCTCCACACACATTTTACCAGGACATTAATGTTCAGCTGATTATGACTTTTCAAATGATACCTCACAAGGCATACCTTGTACAAAATTTATCATAGTCTTGTAAAGTGGTGAACATAATGGTACAGACTGTCACACCACTGTGCGCCATTTAGGGGCAGAATCTTGAGAAGAAGTGTCAGTGCATACCGTATTTATTTATTTATTTGTGTTGCAGTGCAGAACAAGTAGTGTGGCCTACTGAATAGGATACTGGACTGGAACTCAGGACACCTAGGACGTCATTCCCCACTCTGTCACTGGCCTTATGGATGACCTTCAACAAGTCATTTCACTTCTCTGTCTCCCCATCTGTAACAAAGGGACAATGATATTGACCTACTTTGTAAAGTGCTTTGAGATTCACTGTTGAAAAGTTGTGTATAAGAGCTGGATGGTATTATTGCAATAGCACCTAGAGGCCTCAACAGAGATTGGGGGCCTTGTGATGGGGTGTCCACCCCACACACAGCCTGAAGGGGTTAAGGTGGCTAAGTGGACCAATTAAACCACCTAGGCTGCACCTAAAGGAGGAGCCAGGAAGCAAGGACTAATTAGAGATGAGGCTCAGCAGGACAGGAACAGGAGGGGGGCTGAAAATAGAACAGAACCTGAGAACAGAAGGTGGCTGCAGTCACTCTCAGGGTGAGAGACGGTAAGGTAAGAAGTAGCTTGGGATACAGCTGTAAGGGATAGGACTGTGCAGACCTTAACTACTTGTTTTAAGATCCCTGGACTGGAACCCATTGTACAGGGTGGGCCTGGGTTCACCTACCAGCCACTGGGGAAGTGGCAATGTTAAGGGGCCATGAAAGAGAAGACTGCTGGGGACAGTGCATGCATCAGTCTCTCAGGAATCCAATTTCTCTGGAAGAGGAAAACCACATTGACCTGGCTGGAGAGCCAAGCCATGAAGCAGGAGAGGGCGAGACTGAGGCAGTGACAGAGTGCAATTGCAAGAAGGGGCATCAGCCAGATACATCTAATCCCAGACATGGCCAGAAGCAGGCCCCGCTACAGGTGAGTAGAGCATCTGGTGACAGGCCTCCCGTGTGAGGCTCTGTACAAATGCAGAGTGGGAGACAGTCTCTTCCCCAAAGAGCTTACTATCTAAATAAAAAGAACAAATTGTGGGAAGGGAAATGGAGGCACAGAGAGATGAAGCTACTTGCCCAAGGTCCCTAGGTAGTTCCAGGAAGAGAGCCCACTCAGCCCAGCTATTCTGATACCCAATTCAGTACCCTATTCACTAGACTTTGCTGACTCCCTCCTCTGTGCAGCTCAGTACTACTTCCTGATGTAGTATAGGGAGACAGTTGCGTATCACATCCACCATAGATCATCCAATTTTCAAAGGGTGCAGTGGCCCTTTGAAAACACTATAGGGGGTAGTAGTAATCCACCAAACACCCCAGCGGAGTCAACAGGCTAGCTATTTATTGCTACAAGAAGACAACTGTTAAAGTAAATGAACATTATCAGGGCAGGGACAGCCAGAGGGTCTGTTAGATGCAGTGGATTATGTGGGGACATAGGGTGGACTTCCTCCTCCTGAGCTCAGATGAATTTTATAAACATGCAAACCACATGAATACATTTGAGATTCTCCCATCAATGTTCATGTTTATTTATTTATAGACCATAAACCAGATTCTTGGTCCTGCTATAGCACCAGTCCAGTGGTGTGAAGGGCCATAAGATTAGCTTAACTAGCCAGTTGAGGAGAAATCCCTAGCTGATTTAGGGTTGGTGTAAGCGATATGTAGTGGGTGTGGCAGGGCAACAGGAGGCAGGACAAGTGCTCTCTTACTCTTCGGGTATCCCCAGTTGCTGGAATGGCCACTTGGGACCATGGGCAGACACACATGTAGAGCAGCCCTGAATCCTCTCAAGTACATGGAGGAGAGGGATTGACGTGGGGCCATGCAAAGGTGGCCAAAAGCTACCTTTCCTCAATTCCAATCTCCTTTATTCGTCCTTTATTTGTATTGTGAGGCTGGCATCCTGAACAGAATAAAGATGAAAAATACACCTGTAGCATACATGAGAAGAGGTGCCACAAATCCACTGAAATGGCAGAAGGAGTTCGCATAGCTATATAGCTCTAATCACGTAAAAAAATCCAGCCAAACAAATTTTAAAAACCCTCAAATTAATTTCATGCATATAAACCAATGAAACTTTTACCCAGTTTGTCCTCAGACCATGGATGTGTCTGCCTTCTAAAATGTCCCATGATTTTTAATTGGAACCAATTCAGCAGGGTGTGTCCAGAAGTAAGATCTTTTGGCAGACCGACAATACATTATATACCAATGGCATTTAAGAGGTTCAAACCCTAGATTAACTAAACAAATCACTGAGATGTTTGATACTTTAATAGTTTTTTTTTTTAATCCCTAAGGAGAGTTGTAATTATTACATTACATAGTTGACAGTAATCACAGTCATATTGTACTGGTAACTTTCCCCCCCCCCCTCCCCTTGGTTGTGCTTGGGCATTTCTTAATGATTTCTCAGAAGTAAAATAGAGACCAATAAAGAAGAAGGTTAATGGATTATTTATAACTAGCACCAATGAAGCCTTCCTTCTTAAAAGAGAAAAAATAGGAATACCTACAACTCTATTTATAGCCTACCATTAGGAAATAAAACACATAAATATAACCACAGTATAACAAAAAGGTTTATAGCCTGCACCTTATCTGGAGTGTTGTCTAAGGGAGACAGTGTTTTATCATTCTATTTTCATTTATTAGGTCATTAGTAGAGCTAATCAGAAATTGCCAAATATATTTTTGGACAGAAAATGTGTTTTCTGCAAAATTGAAATTTGTGGGTAAATGTTGATTTTTGTCAAAATACATCCTCAATGCACCAACCACTTTGTTTAGTTGTGATGGAAGGTGTATTAGTGTGTTAATGGAGAGATTGGAAAGCTAGGTGCTGGGCTTTGAGGATGGTGCTGCTGCCATATAGTATCCCTTACACAGGTTGGTTATTAAGGGCCTGATCCTGTGCCCATTGAAGTTAGTGACAAAACTCCTATTGATACCATTGGAAGAGTCACACCTGGGTTTCTGGGCTCCATGAAAGCCAGACTCCCTGTGCTGGACAGCTGGCTCCCCAGGCTTGCATAGCTCCACTAGGGGTTCAGCCACCTGCCTGGGGGAGCTGGGCATTCCAGGGAGCAAGCCAAACAATTCTGTTTCCATTCTCCCCAAATGGATTCTTTCAGTCTTTACTGCCTCTGCCATTTAAAACATTTTGACCTGTTGTCCTTATTAAAAATTCACAATTTTTGCAGGAAGGAAAGACTGTTTCTGAACAGCTCTAGTTGTAAACTTCTTTCCCTGTGCAGTTTCTCTAGCACTGCATGTGAGGCAGCAATTTTATCAGCCATAGCCTTGCAGGAATATAATAGACTCTTTATAACAGTTTGTACTGATTTTCCATCACACTGCAAACAGTAGCAGTGCTCCTGGTGTACATCATCATCTCATTCCAGTCTTCTTCTTCCATTTGGAAGTCAGTAGTTCTTTCTTTCTTGTCCATATGGCTCATTTTATTAATATTCAAACTACGTGCGCCTTCTTGTAATCCCTTTCCATTCAGAGTCCAGGAATAAAACTGATTCTAAATCAGACTTACATTGTTTGTCTTACATTGTCTGGCCACAGGAAAAACAAAACACCTGAAATCTAGGTGCAAGGAGAAACCAATAAATTACTTCCGGTTTCTTAAATTATTCAATGTAATAAAATCTCCATTCTTAAAAAGGTTATTATAATATTTTATGCAATCTAAAGCCCCTACTAAGGGGCTTTATCAGTTATTTATATGCGCCAGAGCAAGACGTTCAGTAATTGGGGTGACTGGAGTTACTTTATGTTTTATCCTTATTTTGTCTTCCATATATAAAGTCCATGGGTGAAGTTCTGGCTCCATTGAAGAAGATGGCAAAGCTCCTATCGACTTCAGTTGGACCAGAATTTCATTCCATACCTCTAGTACTGCCATAATGAAGGAATGTTGTTTAAGGAGGAGTTTTTGCAAAAATGCTCAGTGTTGGCTTAACTCTCCTCCTATTGATTTTAGTAGGGTGGAGCAGAGTTAGGCCAACCCTGAAGCCTTTTTGAAATATCATCCTACGTATATATTATTTGTTCCTTGCCAATGAAAGAACATAGGAAGATTTAAATTATACACTCTCTTCTTGCATCTGAATCTAATGAAGATTATGTTTTCCATGATTTCAGCTGCAGTTCTTAAATTAGCTGCCTGATAATATTGTTTAAAGTTTGGCAACCCAATGCCTCCCGTTTTTGTGACTATATAGAATAAATACATGTGGAATCTTCCCTTTAATTCAAAGTTCTTAACAGATTCATAACAATCTATTAGCAGTCTGTTTTTGCTTGCTTGTTTTAAGTTATAAAAATCTTAAGCACTGAGGACAAGTGAAAAACATAAGGCAGTCAATTCCGATATATAGCTAGAGCATGTTATAGTACCTATAGCACCACTCTCTAAAAAGGAGAATGAAGACAACCCAGGGAATTACAGACCAGTCAGCTAACTTTGGTACCCAGATAGATAATGGAGCAAATAAACAATTTGTAAGCACCTAGAAGAAAATAAGAGTCAACATGGTTTTGTCAAAAACAAATCATGTCAAACCAACCTAATATCCTTCTTTGACAGGATAACAAGCATTGTGGATAGAGGGGAGGCAGTAGAGATAAAGTGATATCTCTATGTTAGTAAGGTTTTTGATACTGTCTCACATGACCTTCTCATAAGCAAACCTAGAGAAATATAGCCTAGACAAACCTTCTATAAGATGGGTGTACAACTGGCAGGAAAACCATACTCAGAGAATAGTTATCAATGGCTCAGAATTTGAGATGGAAGAGAATATCAAGTGGGGTGCCACAAGGATCTGTCCTGCTTCTGGTTCTATTCAGTATCTTCATTAAATTATTTGAATAATTGCATAGATAGTACACTTAGAAAGTTTGCGGATGATACCAAGCAGGGAGGAGCAGGGCTGACTTTAGGCCGATTCCCCTGAATCGGGTCCCATGACTAAGAGGGCCCCACACCCACTCCTAAGAGGGCCCCGCGCCCTAAAGAGCACTTAACTTAGGCACCTTTTTAATTTTTTTACTCACCTGGCGGCTGTCCGGGTCTTCGGCGGCATGTTGGCGGCGGGTCCTTCACTCGCTCCGGGTCTTCGGCGGCATTTTAGCAGCGGGTCCTTCAGTGCCGCGGAAGACCCAGAGCAAGTGAAGGACCCACCGCTGAAGTGTCGCCGAAGACCCGGACCACCGCCGGGTATTCGAATCGGGCCCCGCACTTCCTAAAGCTGGCCCTGGGGAGGGGTTGCAAAGGTTTAAAATTCAAAATGATCTGGACAAACTGAAGAAATGGTCTGAACTAATAGAATGAAATTCAGTAAGGACAAATGCAAAGGGTTACACTTAGAAAGGAATAATCAATTGCACAAATACAAAAATGGTAAATGACTCCCTACGAAGGAGTACTGCAGAAAGGATCTGGGGATTATAGTGGATCACAAGCTAAATATGGGTCAACAATGTAATACTGTTGCAAAAAAAACAAAAACAAAACAAACATCATTCTGGGATGTATCAGGAGTGTTGTAAGCAAGACACAAGTAGTAATTCTTCCACTCTACTCTGCACTGATAAGGCCTCAACTGGGGTATTGTGTCCAGTTCTGGGCACCACACTTCAGGGACGATGTGGACAAACTGGCAAAAGTCCAGAGGAGAGCAACAAAAAGATTAAAGGTCTAGAAAATGTGACCTACAAAGAAATATGGGAAACACTGGGCTTGTTTTGGTCTGGAGAAGAGAAGACTGAGGGGGAACACAAGTCTTCGAGTATGTGAAAGGTTGTTATAAAGAGGAGGGTGATAAATTGTTCTCCTTAGCCACTGAGGACAGGAGAAAAAGTAATTGGCTTAAGGTACAGCAAGGAGGTTTAGGTTAGGTATTAGAAATAACTTCTGAACTGTAAGGGTAGGTAAGCACTGGAACAAATTACTTAGGGAGGTTGTGAAATCTCCACCATTGGACGTTTAAGAACAGGTTGGACAGACACCTGTCAGAGATGGTCCTTCCTCAATGCAGAGGACTGGACTAGATGACCTGTCAAGATCCCTTCCAGTCCTACATTTATAATTCTATGTTGGGAAATGGCTTGAGTGGTTTATTTCATAGACAATTTATAAATTTCATAGACTTTTTATTGAAAGTGTGAAAACCCCAAAGCCAAAATGTTTTCAGCTGAAACAATTTTGGGGTTCAGTTTCTTGAAAAATACTCTAAATTTTCTGAGGAAAGCAGATATATTGGTGACAATTTCTGCTCAGTCAAAACCCCATTTTTTTTCTTGAATAACAGTCTTGATGGAAAATTGTCAACCAGCCCTACGTATATTCCATCATTTACCAAACTAACTTACATGGGCTTTATTTTAGGCTCCGGTTGGGATAGTGAGAGGTAGAGGAGGAGTCAAGGAATTTGGGTGCCTAACTCCCTGTGGTTCCTTTGACAATTCCTGCATCTGGCCTTCTCCTGTATTTTTTTGCAGGAGAGAAAGGCAGTTAACCTTGTAAACTGAATTTGTTGTATCAATTACATATGCACATAAGTAGCTTATTTTTGTGGGTGCCTATGAGAAATTATATGACATTTTGTGATTCATAGTTACTTGCCTCTTTAGTGTAGGAAATAACTTTTTTAAATATTTTAATTTGACTGTAAACCTGGCCAAAGCTAGCTTAGTTCCTAATGGGCTGTAATTACCAAAGATAAAGGTTGTGTAAAACTTACATACAGTATTATGCCATCCCTATACAAAGAGCACCAAAATTAGAACCTTGTTTTAGTGCTGAATCTGTAGAAAACTGGAACTAATAAGGCACATATGTTGGTGGCTCCAATTATATGGATCTTCAGTTTCCCCTTGGTAACTGCTTCTACTTGGAAGAAGATACATTGGAATCCATTAGGATCCTACACTGCACTCTCCTTTTTCCTATCATAGACCCAACATCCATAGCAGGGATTGGCAACCTTTGGCCCTTGGCCCATCAGGGAAATCCGCTGGTGGGCTGGGAGGGTTTGCTTACCTGCAGGGTCCACAGGTTCAGTCGATCACAGCTCCCACTGGCTGCGGTTTGCCGTTACAGGCCAATGGGGGCTGCGGGAAGTGGCGTGGGCTGAGGGATGTACTGGCCACCTAAGATTGCCGATCCCTGATCTATAGTAAAGAGTCCAAAATGAATTAACCAGGAGGACTAAAATCATATGTGCTGCATGAAAGCGTCAAAAATGAAAATATATTCTCTAAGAGGAAGTTTAATCTACCCATTTGCCCATTATTTCAAATGACACAGATTGAGCCCTGTGTCACAATCCCAACAAGGGCAGTCAGGGCCAAGAAAACCTGAGGCTGGGAGTACCAGAGGAGTTTGTAGTCAGATTCCAAGCCAAGGTTGATATCAAGGGTCAGAGTCAGGTTTCAGGGTCCAAGTCAGGAAGTGAAGTTCAGATCAAGCCGAAGTCAAAGCTACAAATTCAGGTAAAGGGAATAGTCATGGCAGCTATGGGTTGCTTACTCGGTGCTTGGGTTTATATAGGTCAGGGAGCCAATCAGGAGCCGTGATGTTGCGGCCTGTGAAACCATTGAGGTAGAACTTCCCATGATCTGTGTCCACTGCAGGTCGTGGGAAGTGGAGGATAAACTGGTGGTAGCCTGGCAATGTCAGCTACCTGATAGCGCTGCAGGCTTGTGTTCTAGACCGGGGGGCTTACATGTTGTACTGTATGTTTAATATGTTCAGCATAGTTTTCAGGAGCAAAGAATAAACAATTCTTGCTAGGTGCAGTATCACTTTTTTACGATGATAAAATATTGGACCAGTTTTTCTAATGCATTAGAGCAGCTTTGCACTGCTCTGCCAGTAGACATCTGCACTAAAGCTGGCTATCAGGCCAAAAGATTATCCTTGGGTACTGCAAAGTGATTTAGTAAGAAGGTGTAAGATAAAGTGATTTCACAGTAAGCAGTATGGTATAAATAAGTAAGTAGATAATTATATAGACAGAGATAGCAAGTGTGGCTGGTTGAGGCAGTTCCTTTATCTTAGGCTCACCTATTAATTCCTTTTCTTGCTGTAACCCCAAGCTTCTGCTCTGTCAAGTTATATTTACATTGCAGCCAGAGGTATGTGTTTGTTTATTGAGATTTATACAAGCTACATAAAGAAAGTCCATCCCAGGGTCTGTGCACCCTTGACAAACTCTTAAAAAGTCTAGTTCAAACATAAGATTCAACAACTGATAAGCTGAGAACATTACTCTGTCACAGTGTGTATAACATTGTTATCTCTTGCTAGGGCTTTTCAGTAAATGCTTGTGCCTCTTAAGAACTGGATTATGACTTGATGTCTGGCCAATTCTGTGATCAGACCAAACATCCATTTTGATATCGGCGACCCTCAGATTATATGTACAAATAAGAAATCTCAAATCTGGAATTTAGATTACTTTTGGGTCTGTTGGTAACCTTTTTTCTTTGGGCTTGCCATAGGTACATATTTAAGGCACAGGCAGATTTAGCATGATCCATACAACTGCAGGACTGAGTTGTCATTAAAGACTTAATTGAAACTGCAGAGCACTATTGTATACAGCAGACATTCAATGTGCAGGAAGGCTGCCCGCAGCCAAAGTAAACATACATTCATGTTCTTGCCACAGAATTTATTTACTGTGTCAATCATGGCAAATCTTTCATTCCTGTCAAATTAGACTGTCCCTCCGGCAGGTCACAATAGCTTTGGCAGACATTATCAATATTTTTAAAAGGTCATCCATCAGACAGTGCATGTTGTAGGTAATGAGTGAGGAGGGAAAGAAGACTGTTTTGTACGCTGAGAGAAGCAAAAATGCAATAAAGGGCTGACATACCCTAAATACGAGAGTTTGATTTACCATGTTCTGCACTCATCACCATCTGCACAATTCTAATCTTGCAAAATAACACTATCATTCTGTAATTCAAATCAATGGGAGTTTTGTCACAGACTTCAATGGGACCAGGGTTAGTCTCTTATTCAGGAAGAAGGAATTCAAAAAAATTGAGTATTTTAGAATAAAAATATATATAAATATATATAAATTTAGAAGTGTTTATTCAAATATGTAGCTTTTAGTTGAAAGAATACACATTTATTTTTCTTGAAGAGATCCAGTTATTTTAGCTTTTGTTTCCTTTAAACCATTGTCGTGGTGGAAAAATCTGTATTGTACATCTGCTAGAAGATCACATACTTTTATTGTTTATAGTGCTTGGTGCTTTATAGATTAATGACACCAGGTACAGGTCCCAAGGAGCTTACAATTTAAATTTGAGAGTTTGGCTTTACATAATAAATATCAGCTCTTTTAATTTACCCTATTTTTTAAATGTTACAATTAAACCAATCTTTTGAAGCATATGTAATCAAGAATCAAATATAAAAAGAATTACATCTTTATTTTTCATTTAAAGATTATAATTCACTGAATGTAGAAAGTGGGTATGCTTATTTTCCTTTCCTGAAAAATGACACACAACTCTGACCTTAACAAAAGGGTTGTCTTCTTTTGGTTTACTGCAGACATTATGGACTTAAAGGAAATTCATAAATTCTGTGGTATATGAAGAAGTGGAAGCCCTGTTTAGGTCTGACTTATCTAGAAGTTTTAGGAAAGACATGTCTTTTCTATTCTGGTGTTGAGCAAACTATATCTGAAATTGGTAACACTGTGAGAAAGGACAAGGTGGGTCCTAGGTTTTGTGAGGACATAAGGAAAGTATGGAAGACCCTGTCAGGCTAACTTTGTATTTACTAACTGAATTCCCACCAAAAATCCATCTCCACATACCCAAGACACTCTCACATATAGGCTTGACAGTCCTGCTTGATTGAAAATTTATTTAAGCTGTAGTGACCCCTGTTTGTGTTTGGGAGAGTCCATGGTCCCTAGTGACCCTTGATATGAACCTGAAAGCCTGGGGATGCAGACAAAGTAAGGTTTTAAGAGTGTGAAGGGAAAGGATGATGTGGAAATTCAATCTCTGCCATAGTCATT
This sequence comes from Terrapene triunguis, assembly GCF_002925995.2. Classification (NCBI taxonomy): domain Eukaryota; kingdom Metazoa; phylum Chordata; order Testudines; family Emydidae; genus Terrapene; species Terrapene triunguis. Next base: position 6,456,904 of record NW_020664389.1, read on the forward strand.
GGTGCAAAAGGCAGAATGTATCACTTATAGCAGGTCTAGGCTAATGTTCTGGCTGGCAGTTCAGGGTATGCACAGACCTTAGAAGAATGGGCAGACCCATGTGCCAGTCCTAAGGCTGTTACTGACCAAGTATTTTAATGTATAAGTTTGTTTTAAGATACAGTGATGGCATTCATTAACAAAGGGTAGTCCCCGTGGCAGCATGCTGATTGTTCGCATAATAATGGGGATGAAGAAGTGCCTCAGCACAATTTGATTGTGCTTAGATTCTTTACTAACATTCAAAATTCTGTTCTCCCCATTTCCTTTGGTTTTGGCACTGTTTCATACTGGGGGCCTGATCTAAAACCCCTTGAATATTTCCATTGAATTCAGTAGGCTTTGGATCAACCTTTGTCAGGGAAGAGAGGACAAACACTGGATCATCATATGCTAACATACAGAAAACCAATTTTAATTCCAAAAAGATGAAATTATTGGAGCAGAAAGTGAAAGTAATTAAATAGCACTAGTTGCTCCAAGGCACTAGAATGCTGAAGAGGAATTTAAAAGACCCATTCAGATTTGGGATTGAAGCAATACTGTATTGATCATTCTCATGGATTTACCCTCTGTGAATGGACTCTGCCATTAATGGAGAGTGAAATTCAGCTAGCACTGATCACTATATAAGTCTTTGTTCATGAAAAGAGACTATATGGTGTTAGTATTACATATTAGAGATAACGCTACCATCAATCTCTCATGAAAATAAACTACCATACCAGAAGGCTGGATAAGGGACAGAAAATGATAAGCGGTAGTAAACTATCTGTTTTCAACAAGGCAAAACATTAGCTATGGTATAATATTAGGATTAGTGTTGTTCACATTAATGATCAGAAGGAGGGGGTGAACAGTGAGATGCAGGTGACACAAAATTATTAAGGCTTGTCAAGAATAGAGAATCCTGTGTGGAACTTCAGTGGGACAGACTAAAGCTAGGTGAATGGGCACTATGATGAAGTGTAAAACTCACTGCTGACAAATGTAAGATAATGCGCATTGGAAGGAACAACTTCAGCTACACACTCATGCATTTTACTTGGTTCTAAATTAACTATAATTGATCAGGAAAAATTACCTGAGTGGTGTACTGGAAGAAAGATGCATGTAATAAAGCATTCCAAGGGTAAATCTCATAACTATCAGACTTTTTAATAAAAGTTCACAATCAATTATACATTATAATAAGCATACTCAAGAGTAACTTTCTATTCTGTGTATCAGGTGCAAACATGTTTTCTTCAGCATTAAAAGGTTTTCCTTCAAGCCATGTCATAAGAACATAATGAATATAAGAACATCATGGTCACTATTTTCAGTCTTGCACTGTTTAGTAGTGTCATCCAGTCAGTCATTCTAGACACATACTTCATTTCCCCTTTTCATGAAGTTCTGAAGTAGTGTGGGTGTCAGCTGTGTTTTACTCCAGAACTTGCTGCATTTCAGTTGACTAATCTGTTCTGCTGAAACCTAATAGGCATGGAGCAGTTCCTGTCTTTGTAACTAAATGTTCCCTAATGCACTCTCTTTTGAACACTCCTCAAATGACTGCGTGTACCTTTTACTACAACCACTGTATTCTGCTGCCACAGATGATAATTTCTGAAGAACTTTTATTTAACGGTTAAGTCAACTTTCTCAAATGTAAGGTCTGTCAAAGCAGTTCTGTCACAAATGTGGTTGAAGCTGCAGATGCTGTCTAATTAGAATTGTTCAGGGTACCTTTAATTTAATTATTTGAAAGGGTCTTGAATTCTGCATCCAAGGAGGCTTCTTATATTCTCATTATTAATATGGTTTTCAATTATATAGAAGAACCTGAGTCTTGCGTAAATCTTCCAGCTGATCATTTCATAAAATTCCCAGTGTATTTACTTTTCACTTACACACACAATTCTATGAGAAGTGTATAATGTATTTATTTATATGGAGATCATTGTATATTAAATTTTGAACAGCTCTCAAAAGTCTTCATATTTAACTCAGGGTGTCATACTCCCTTTATTCAACATACTGTTTATGATTTGCTCTTCTATTCAGTGCTGTCTTCTTTTAAGACTGTGCTTAAGGCCAAACATTTCTCATGTTAAAGATGGAAGCCTATAATAACTTCCATAATACTGTACTTCAGGATCAAGAAGGTAGGAATTTTATCAAAGGAAACTACTGCACATTTTTGATCTGTGTATACTATAATTTAATCTGGTTTCAAATGGGAAATTTAAATTAATAAAATGAAAAATACATTTTGGACGCAGTATCGGTTTTATATATTTGGAACTGCTCAGTTTGTACATAATGCTGTAAATTAACCACAGTGGGTTACGAAAGGGCTGCAATCAATAAGGCAGCTCATTATCTATGATACTTATAATTACCATGATGCTAGTACTAACACTTTGGTTTAACCAGTGCATATTAACAAAATGTGCTAACAGGACATCTCATTATCATCCTAATTTCTGCTGTGGAGTTTTATTGGAAAAGCATGCTACTCATCTGAACTGCCACAACAGCAGCATTATCCCTAGGGCGTTTTTTTTTTTCATATCAAGGTTAATTTAAAGTGATTAGCATAAGCACTACAGATGTTGCTATGGGGATAGGAACCTCACATCTACTATGATGGACATCATATGATTGCTGTTACAGCTCCGGTATGATTGGATTATTTGTTTTAATGTCATGTGAAACAAGTCACGTGGTAAAGATCAGAATCTTTCTAATAGCATTTCATATTCCTGAAATCAATCACCTTTTCTGTTTCTTGGTGATAAAAATGCCTGAGCAGTGCACAGGCAGATACTTGGTTTTTATTGTTGTTTGTATCTGATTATCTCTTTCTTGGTAAACTCTACTGTTATGTGAGTTTGAAAGACATACCTATTTCAAAATTGTGAAACCAAATTTAAAAAAAATACTGGACAATTAAGATTTTAGATAAAATTTGAATTCAGAGCAAAATGTTGGAATACATTAAATGACAGTGGATTTCAGGAAAATAGACAGATTTGAATAAATGTGTACACATGCTCTAAGCCCATTAGATGGGAAATCTGCTATTGAGCTGAATAGGTTTTGGATCAAGTCCTTAATGCTACTGCCATTGAGTTCCCCATTCTCAGTTTGAACCAAAAGAGTATTTCCTAATCTGGAGGTACTAGTAGAGGGAAGGGGAAAAGCTCTACCTGTAGACACAAGAAGGACAGTGATTTAAAATATAGATGTAGTTTCTCAGCAATGTAAATTTTAATTTACTTCTTAATGACCTCTTTTAACCTCAGTTGTGGTTGTGAGACCGTTATTAATATTGTCATTAGCAATGTCACACTGGTGGTGCTTTTAGTGGCTATTTTTATGGACTTTGTGTGTGTGTGTCTTCCCCATTCTAATTTTTCAGGTTGAACCACAAACATTTAATTGTGAAAACTACTATGACTACTCGCTGTATTTTCTGGGAGATAATTTTATTTAATTGATGTATGACTTAGTTTTGTGCATATCAATATAATTCTACATGTTGTGGGGTTACATTGAGAAAAAATAAATAAAATGACATTATTTGAGCATGTTTGGAATGCCAAAGAATATTTTAAGTTTATAAGGTTATCTTGTGCTTGAACATTAATTCCCACAATTCCCACTTCTGCTCTTTTTATATAGCTCCTTTCACAGTCAACGTATCTCAGAGCACTTCTCAAAGTAATTAGAATGTGATATTGTTATACTCTAATGATGCATGACTGGCAATTTTGGCAGTTGTTGTGTTCATCCATAGCTCACCAAAGCCATCTTCAGAGGAAATGGGTTTGTTCAGAATGCCAATGTTAGCCAATATGCTGATATTATACCCTTCTCTTTTCATTTGGGTCTTTAACTGCCAGGGATGGGCAAGAGTTCTGTGTGATGAGTCATTCAAAAGACAGGATTCCCCCCACTAAGCAGTGATATCAGCAACGTGTCCTAGCCCAGATCATTGTATGGATTTTATCTCTGACTTACCAGCTCACAGGCAAGTGCAGTAATAAATGAGCCATCCTTTTTTTTGTTTTAATATAGAATATAAGCACACTTTTTAAAAAAGGTAAAATGCTATCAAATCAGACCTAGCCAGATCCAAGATCAAAAGGAGATCTTGTAAAATTCTCAGGCCCCTTTCTGAAGCAAAAAGTTTTGGGCAGTTTACTATGACCTTTTGACTAAGCTTTTGAGTGTATATTCTAAGCAAATCTTCAGAAATTCACCACAGCTGTCAAAATCATTCTTTCTTTCAGTTCAGTTTCCTGTGCCCCGCTTTGCTGCCATATATACATTTTATATCTAAACACAAACATTAGTAATGAGTAAAAAATGCTTATGTAAAGCTTTCTTAGCGCATGTCTACACTTGCCATTTAAAATGGAAAAAGTCCCTTTTTGCGCAAAAATAATGGGAGCGTCTACACTTGCCAATGACTTTTTGTGGTGAAACTCAGAAGTTTCAACACAAAAAGAAAACAACCTCCACGAGAGGTGTACAGCTCTTACTGGTGATGCTTTTGCGGTGATGTGCAAGTGAAGACACGTTCTTCCTGTTTACACAGCTTTTAGCCTGCTGAGGATATCCCTCAGTGCCTAGGTGACCACTCTGGCCAGCAGCTCTGCTGCTCTGATGCCAGGTAAACAGACATCCACCCCTCCCCCTGTAAAGCCCGGGGAACTTTGAAACTCCCCTTCCTGTTTTCTTGGCAAGTGCTCACTTATCATCTGGCCAGGTGACAATGCCTGCTCCATGGAGCAAACGATCCCCTGCTTGGAGCAATGCTGAGCTACAGGAGCTGATCAGTGTTTGGGGAGAGGAGGCTGTGCAGGGACCCAGGATGCCCCGCGATCACCTCTCCCCCTTCCCACAAGACTCATCGTCAAAATGGAGAGAGCTGCACTGTGGGATAGCTGCTCTCATCAGAGATGGAAGTGCTGCTAATGTAAACACTGTCTGATGCCTGAGGAATTAAGTGAGTACACAAACCAGCGCTTTATTTTCACTGGTTCCCTATCACCGGTGAAACTTACAGTGCAAAAACTCTGCAAGTATAGACATACCCGTAGCTTCCTATGCCTTGATTTTTTGTTTCACTTCTCATTATACTACTTATGAACCAATATTCTACTGAAATAAGACTTTTATAACCCCCTTATGTTTATAAAAGCAATGTTTTATGGAATGATTAATAGCTGATTTATTTTTTAAAAAAGCAGCTCTGATCCTATGAAGAACTTAATGTTGGATAGCTTATTGGTAAATTTCAATGATGGTTTATTTAGTTATTTCTTTGTATTATAGTTGCACTGTGGGGAATTTTAGAAAATATTACGATACTGGAAAGTCAGACCCCAACACATCTTGAAGCAAATTTATTGGATTGTGAACTGCAAATGTAATGGCAATAGTTTCAGAACTGGCAGGTGGTCTCAATTTAATTTTCGTACAACTGACAAGACCCAGTTGTCTTCTGTAAAGAGCCCTCTGTTTAACTTTGAATATATTAAATGCCAAATTCTCAGTAGGTGCCAGTTGAGGATCTGGGCCAAAATATATAGCTCGTTTAATTTCTTCAGCTAAATGGACAAACAACCAAATTGTGTTCTTCCTACTCACACAAGAAGACCTGTTATTTTCAGTGGAACTATTTACATGAATGAGTTGAGTGCAGTTTGGTTAATGTGGTTTAACTAAAATATTTTCATGAAACTGGAATTAATCTAAGAACAGGATTTTTAAAAGCACTCAGCATTGGCTCAATTCTGCTTCCATGAAATCCAATGGAAGTTTTACCTTAACATCAATGGGAGCAATTAGGCCAGCAGTGAGTCCCACTTTAAATACATAATTGCCAGTCAACATTGTTCAAATTTGATTTTATCAAGCATAATGTCTCTCACTGGAGAGACTGAATTTTTCCTAAACTACAGGACTTCTCAACATATTTTGACATACTTGCATTGCCTTGGGAGTTGGGGTTAGCATCAGAATAATCAGATTTTGTGACAACAACAGATTTATGATTGCATCTACACTGAGCTTTACAGAGGTATTTACAATAACAATGGTAAATTTGTTATATGGCAGGGGCATGTAAGCTTTCAAAGCTGAAGTCTGGGAAAAGATGTATGGATGAGTCACCCTAAAAGCATATGCCAAACAGAACTTTTCTAATATCGTGAATAGCCAGAATGAAGAATTTTTAGAGCTTCCTTCAGCTTTTGGTAGTAGACTAGTTTGTCACAGCTCACACTCAACTATGGAAGGAGTGTGATGGGGTGTCCATGCCACACAAGGCAGAGCAAGTGAAATTAGGTTAATTAACCTGATAGGCTGCACCTGCGGGAGAACCAGGGTGTGAAAGGCTGATGATGGAGCCCAGCTGAGAAGGAAAAGGCAGGGCTGGTATAAAGACAGGAGGCTGGCAGCATAAAGGGGCTGCAGGGGAAGTAGTCTGCATCACTCCCTGGGAGAAGGGAGTTTGGGCTGGTAAACTTGGAGAGTGGGGAGCCAGAAGATGTAGGAAGGAGTCCAGAGACATAGGAACAGTATCTGGGCGCAAGCAAAGCATAGTTGCTAGACGTTGGGTTCGTGGACTGGAACATGGAGTAAAGGGAGGGTCTGGATTCCTCTACCAGCCACTGGGCAAGTGGCATAGACTGGGCAGCTAAGGGACTAAAGCCATTTTGGATGGAGAGATGTTTATACTCCTGGAAAGGGAAAACACTTATGCAAACTGTCCTGAAGAAGGACAGCCAGATTAGGGCCAGAGTTCTGCTTTTAATATTACCATCCCAAATGAAGCTGTTAGTGGCCTGCCCCATTTCCATTTATGAAGAAGATGAGTATTTTATTAGTATTCTCTCTCCAAATTTCTTATTACTAAATTACACAGGGATGTGTGTGTATGTGGTGATTCCACCCCCCCCCCCCTTCCTTAGATACCATTTGTTTCCCAAAAGAAATTACATTATCAGCTTGATAAAGGCTGCTGGTAATTTTAAGAAATCTTACAAAAAGAGCAGAGTAGTTTGACAATCTAAGAGAATTATCTATGGCGTCTACTACACTCCAGAGAGCAATATTGCCCATTAGGAATTCTAACCACTGTAATTAGCAGCAAGTTTCCCTATCTCTGTATGTTAAGGAAATTCAGCTTCAGTTTGTTTCCTGCCTGATATGTGGAGAAAAGTGTAGGGGGAAAAAAATCTGCATGACCTTGCATTACTGATTCTGTATGATTGGAATAAGCAGTATCAGCTGTACTGACAAGAAGCAAAAGCACAGTGAGTAAGTTAAATTCTGCTCTGATTTAGAACCTGTGCTACCTTATTAAATCAACGGTGAGGTTTGAATTGTAATTCAGAGAAGAATTTGGCCCTTAAAATGTACATGTAGAAATGTAATATCCTGATGGGTAATTTGTCAGTTTAGGGACAAGGTTGTTTTAAAAACAAATAACACGCAGAGTCCAGGTCCATAGCTACCATGCTAACTTCAATGAGTTTTAAGTACATGCAGTATCAGATCCTGTGTAGCTAAATATTATTATATGCCTGTGATAGATATGGCAATTTCCTGCAATATCCTTGAAAACGCTACTGACTTAAGTTTACATATCTTTGGAGTCCATTTTATTAAATGCAGGGGCTGTTTACTGTTGTGAGCTCTGGGAAGTATTATGAAATTCAAAGGACTGTATTGAACAATGGGCCAGACGAGAATGGACTTTTGGAAACTCGGGGGGAGGGGAGTAGAGAGGGTGAATTCCCGTTTGGTAGTTTGGACCATTCAAATTTAGGAATATCAAATATTAAGCACACACAGGCCATGTCTCCACTGGGGACTATAGTGACATAGCTATGCCAACATAACCCTGTAGTGTGCACAAAGCCTACAGCAACAGAAATACTCTCGCTCGCTCGCTCGCTCTGAATGATTGTTGTTTGGCTGACTAAAGCATTCTGTCATTGACCCAGCTGCATCCAAACTGTAGGTGAGGTCAGCAAGGCTCTCGGTGGGTGGGGTGAGTGCCATAGTTGTGTCAACCTAAATTTTAAATGTACACCAAGCCAAACTAATATAATATAAATACCTACGAAGGGAATGGGAATTACATAATTACATAATTGCTTTGTCATCAAAATGTTGACTAAGTGGCAAAAGCTCCTGTGTAGTTTACACAAGGCTAGATTCTTACTGGCTTTTGTTTCAGAAACCAAAGTGGTGGGGGGAGGGCACAAGGAGCATTTCCCTCTCTTTTCGTATCCTGTGCAAGAGCTAGGGACAATCACCTTTGGGAAGGCATGAAGACCATTTCCTTAACATGTCCCTGGAGATACACATTGCAGTCAGAGAGCCAAGGCTCATTCTCTCCCTTCCTTGACATCGATCCTTTGAAAGGGCCCGGTATAGCTGGATGCACATACATGAGTTATCCTGTTCACTGGGAAGCTCAGGGAGGCACAATCCCTCCCTGAAGTACCCTGAGTACATGGTCTTTCTGCACTGGCCCCCATTCAAGGATGTGCCTATTAGTCATGGTAATTTCATTCATTTTCTAATATTATCTCTTTTTTTTTTCTTTTTCTGGATTATAGTATTTGCCTGTATACCAGTGCTTTGCAGAGATAAAATGATACCAACTATTATCAAGTAAGAGTAGCAATTTATAATTATCAGGCCATATTCTCTCAAGTACCTGGACAAAGGCTTAATGACCCTGAAATGGGCACAGGTATATGCTACAAAAGCAGCATGATATGTCATGTGTTCTGGCCGAGACCAATTCATTTCAAAACGTCAAACAATCATCATATTAATAAAAGAATAATGGGGCCATTTTGAGCCGTTCAAAATAAAAACAATATTAAACTTTTTCCTGTAATTTGTTTTCATTTTTCAGCCAGTTCTACTTCAGGAACTCAGGCTACAAGGGAAGCAGTGATTGGAGGGAAAGAATAGGAGAAACCTGTAGGAGAAAAAGTCAGCAGATTTCAGCTCCATATACTGCTTAATAATGCAGTATAATTAAAATACATTCAACAGGAATGAAAGAATTTGTATTTCTCTCATTTACTTATGTACTGGATGCGTATATACTCTCTGGTAAGTTAAGAAGAGCTAACCCTATAATCATACTCTAGTTGTTAGAGATGGAAGAGATCTCCTAGGTTACTATGTCTCTCCTTGATTTAAGTATTCTACCCTACAGAAATATTTTCCCCCACAGTATGTTTTTTAACATTGCTTGAGACATTTAAAACTGTCTTACACTCAATGTGGTTTTCACTATTTCTCTAACACGCTTGTTAGTCTTCCCCTGTTTGAAATAATTCTTTTCCTTCCTTGGTATTCATAAACTTCAGTAACTTGCCTGCAGTTATCATTTAGGCAGTAATTCTATTTTCCCCCATATGTCAATTTCAACAGCCACTTGAATTCCTTACAACCAGTCGCCATCTCTCTATTACTGAAGTGCCCAGAACAAGGCTTTCTAGCCAAATGGACTTGATTCATTTTGATCTTTCCCTTTGTGTCATCATTTACACCTGTGGGAAGTGGGTGTAAAACACCTTGATTCAGAATTCTCTACTCATACTGATTTTGCAACCACTTTGCACAGTTATAAGTGACTGTACATGGTACAAGAGTGGAGAATCAGGCCCAAATTCTGTATAGCATCACCCAAAAGATACAAGTAACACTGTTATGGCCAACTAGCGTTCAAACTACAAAATAATCGCCTTTATTATAGAAAATATTATACCTATATAAACACAAGCCTTTGTCTAATGTGCCTTCTGCTGACTTCAGATAGGAATTAACTAGCAAAGAATTATGAGGTTTGTTAAACTAAGTGACAGTAACTTCTGTAGTCAGGGGTAATGCAATCAGATTACAATAACTGATCAGTTATAGATTATGTAAAGGCATATATTTTCAGAAAATAATGGGAATAATTTTCAGTTGGTTTTCTTAGCATTCCTCTTCTGAACATGAATAGTAATTGAACTCTACCTGTATGGCTACAGTCCTCATTGTGAAACTCACAATCATGACCATTACTGGTATTATGCCAGGGCCTGCCAAGGCTGTGACCCAATAAATCAAAGCACAGAATCATACTAGAACTGGAAAATAATTATTGTTATATGGCTGATCCCCTTTTCAAGGCCCCCGGAGCTGCTTCTTATGGTAGCTTCTCCATAGCTCCTTGGATTGCTCTTAAGCGCCTTGCCAGAACTCATCCACTTCCTTCCTGCCCCAACCACACTGCCAGCATGCCAGTGGATGCAAGGAAGGGCAACATAAAACCGCAAACTGTGCCTGTGCTGGGGGCATTCTCCTAGGGGCTCTTGTGGTCCCCTTACATTGCTGGGCCCAAAGTAGGATCAGGAAGCCTTGTGTTTTATTTATCTGTAAAGTGCCATGTACATTGATGGAGCTCTACATGTAAAACAGATATACATATATGGGAGATAAGCTTTGCTAAAGGGAGTTCAGGCTAAATGAAAATTGACACCCCTTGATCTGAGAGCTAAATTCAAACACTGTTCAGGAGAAAAAAATAATCTAAAAAGAATGTTTTTTTTTTAAATCACTGATTATTTTTCAACTCCAGAATTCATTATTTTGTATTCGATTGCTTTTTCCATAGTAAATTTCACAACCTTGAATATTCTTCCCAGCTATCAATCACAGTGGTACGCAAAGAAGTTGAGAAAGAAATGCTGGGAAAACCCTTATTAAGAAAGATAAGCGGAACTAAAATCAATGGCTTGGTAAATAGAAAAGGACAAAATGGATAGGGAGAGAAATATCTGCAAACTTTTAATACAGATAGTAAAAACATAAAATTCAAGCTATAAACATTACTTAATAGTGTTATGTTAAACATCTTAAAATACTGCAGGTGGTCAGTGCAGACAATAAAAATGCTTGGTTTTAACAAAAGTCAAGTGCAAAAATTGCAGTCTTGAAACCACAGATTCAGTCAGCAGCTGCCTTGGTAAACAAGGAGCACAGATTAGCTTTCTTTACTATCAAACATACACACATCACTTCACTGAGGGGGTTTTCCTCATCTGTTAGCTCGCTGAGACCATGAAGCCCTGATGAAGACTTGGTGTTCATGTTCTGCTTCATTTGTGGAAACAAATTGGAATTTAAATTATTGATGAGAATCACTTCCTCGATTATGTCCTAAATTAAAAGATGGGATTTTCCTTTCCTCAGCCTCATTTTAAAAGTGGCAAATATTCACACTTTCCTACAAAGCATGGGCCAGATCTTCAGCTGACCTCCACTGGCATCAGAGAAGCTACATTGAGTTAAACTAGTTTAGGATCTGGCCCCGTTGTTTTATATGAATAAACGTTTAACAGGAATACAAGGCAATTTGCTACCTAGGTAAGCAACTGCAATTAAGAGACCTTTGATAAGAGGTGGTGGAGGGAGGCAGAAATTGGGGCCTGATCTATGCTACAGGGTTAGATCAACTCAAGCTGCCTTGCATCACCCTAGCTATGGAAGTGTCTTCACTTACATTTGGCTCACAGTGACGTAAGTGGCTCTCTGAGCCGATGTAGTACCCAAGCAGTGTAGAGTCACGCTCAATGTAATTAGGTTGACACAGTGTCAGTGTAGATCAGGGGTTGGCAACGTTCGGCACACGGCTCGCCAGGGTAAGCACCCTGGCGGGCCGGGCCAGTTTTATTTACCTGCTGACGCGGCAGGTTCGGCCGATCGCGGCCCCCACTGGCCGCGGTTCGCCGTCCCGGGCCAATGGGGGCGGCGAGAAGCGGCGCAGGCGAGCGATGTGCTGGCAGGTAAATAAACTGGCCTGGCCCGCCAGGGTGCTTACCCTCATGAGCTGTGTGCCGAACGTTGCCGACCCCTGGTGTAGGCACTACATTGCTTATGTTGACTGTTACTGGCTTTCATGAGCCATCCCATAATGCCTCACACTGACAATACAAATCGATATAAGTGCTCCTGGTGAGGATACACACTGCCGAAAAAAGGAGCCAAGTGTATTCACACACAAATGATTTAATAACTGTGGTGGCTGTATGCTGATGTAAGTTACGTCAGCATAACTGTGTAGTGAAGACATGGCCTGGGTTGCACAGGAGATGAAGGTCAATGAATTATCCGAACATTCTGCCTGGAGAAAAGATAACTGTGTTAGAGGGGAATAAAAGGAGTTTCCCTCATTAAAAATCTAAGCCAATCAGGTTTCTGATACCAAAATAGTAACAGATCTATATGTAGATTTCCATGGGAATGTGCAGATCATGGATTCTAGTAATGGGCAAATCTCAAAAGGTTCTGAAGTTAAATGTAGATAAACATCAGTATTGGAAGGAGACCCAAAACACCTGTTGGGATCAAGCCCTGAACTTCTATAAAATTGTTCAGATTTCGGGCTCTCTTTTAGCCTGATGTAAAGGTAGGTTCTAGCTACAAAGTTTGAGTTTGTATAGGATCCTGATCAGAACTTTCTCAAATGTACAGGAGTATCCTGACCTGGGTGTTTGTTTATGGTCCATCTCTAATTCAAACTTTATCCAAATCCTCAAAACCAAGTAAGCTTGTAAAACTGGGATGGCAATCACATGAAAAAAGAGCTTCCACAGCTTTTGTCCTTAGATTGCAAGTTCCTTGGGGCAGGTGCAGGGACTATCCTTCCTTGAGTATCTGGAAAGTGCCTACCACAATATTGGCATCACCATAAACACATAAGTAAATAATAATGATCATTTCCTTTTCAGGCTGTTCATGTGCCATTTCCACCCTCTTCAACATTTTGACATTTCTATTCCCAACTAGTAACAAAGGGCCTGATTCTGATCTCACACTGGTTTTGCAATGCTGTAAGTCCATTGATTTCTGAGGAAGCGGGAGGTAACTCAGGTCCAGAAAGAAATGGTTACTTACTGTAACTGTGATTCATCGAGATGAGATGCATACCTGTGTTCCACTTAGGTGTGCCCAGCACATCGGAGCCAGAGACTTTCACCTAGCCGTACCTGTAGAGGGGCAGCACTCATGCCTCATGGCTAAGGCTGTGATTCTCTCATGGAGATTGTGGAAGAGACCTCCGTGACTTCCATAGCTGCAGCGGCCAGTGCAGCTGACCCCAGGGCCCCCCGAGAAGCTGGAACCAGGGCCAGCTACTCAGGCATCCTGCAGCGGCTCCAACCGCTGCTGGACTGGCCCCAGGGAGTGCCCAAGCAGCAGCCAGTGTGGCTGGTTCCAGGAACCACCTGAGCAGCAGCAGTCCCGGGCAGCGGCCCCTGGCGAGTGTCCCAGCATTGGTCCCGGGGGCAGCCCTGGGGACCGCCCAAGCACCAGCAGTCCCAGAGGTGGCCCCCCAAGGCCATTGTGAGAGGAGCCCCTGGGGTCTTGGAGCAGCAGGCCACTGGGGGCAGTCAGGCCCCACTGCTGGAGCAGGGGCCCCCCAGAGCAGCAGGGCCCAGAAGCACAGATTTAGTAATGGGTGTATATATAGTAAAAGTCATGGACAGGTCACGGGCCATGAATTTTTGTTTATTGCCTGTGACCCGTCCATGACTTTTACTAAAAATACCCATGACTAAATCTTAGCCTTACTCATGGCTATAGCCCCTCTTCTGGCTACATGAGACGGTGCTGCCCCGATCACTTTAATTTATTTAGCACTGAATGCCCGTGAGAAGAGACTCCAGTGCAGAGGGGATGGAAGGCAGGTTATGGAACACCCATGTGTATCACATCTCGAAGAACCACAGTTAAAGTAAGTAACTGTTTCTTCAAGGAGATGCAGATGGGTATTCCACTTAGGTGACTCATGAACAGTGCCCCAATCAGGAGGTGGGGCTCAGAGTCTACTGTAATAGGGATTGCAGGACCCCCTTCTGAGGCCTGTGTCCACTCTGGAAAATGCGGTAATAGCATAATGGCCCATAAGTGGATGGATGGATGACCACATTGCCACCCTGCAAATGTCCATTTTGAAAATGTCACTGAGGAATGCTATCGATGTCACTTGCACTCTTGTGGAGTGAGCCCGTATCCACGGAGGAGACTTAGCTAAAGCGATCTCATAAGCAGCCTTGCTACAGGATGTTATCTATCTAGAGATGGTCTGTGCAGAGACTGCTTTCCTCTTCATGCGGTCTGCATATGACATGAATAGGCAAGGCAAAGCACAAAACGGTTTAGTCCTGTCTTGATAAAAGGCTAGACAACGCCTGACATCCAGGGTATGGAGATGCTGGTCCTCTGGGGAAGAGTGCAGCTTAGGTAAATACTCTGCGTGACTCACATGAATCTGAGACCCCCATGGTGGACAAAAGCTTTGGGTGCGGTTGTAGCGTCACCTTGTCCTTGGAGACCTGAGTGCAAAGCGGCTCAGCCAGAAGGGCCTGCAATTCACACAGGGCAGTGAAGGCCTGCAAGTCACTTTTGCAGATGTGATAGCTATCAGGAACACAGTTTTATGTCACAGGAGGGACAGTGGACAGGACGCAAGGGGCTTGAATGTAGGGCCCATTGGAGCAGCCAGAACCATGTTTAAGTCCCAAAAGAGAACCAGTTCACGGACCGGAGAATGCAAACGGAGAAGCCCTTTCAGAAATGTGAGGTTGAGACTACAACCACACAGAGCTCTGATTCCAGCCATGGGTAGTGATGAGGAACTGAGGGGCGGGGCGGGGGGGGGGAAGGGAGGAGGGGTGTCAGGGCGGTGGCACCTCATATAGCCGAGGAGGGACCACAGCCCTGAGGAGAGAGTGCCTCCTTTATGGGTATTGCTAGGTAAAACACTCCAGCACTCTGGGCATGCACACACCTAAGTGTAATACATGTTCACATCTACTCAAAGAAGAACACAGAAGTACATGAAAAAGAAACATTTTCAGGTCAAGTTATCTCAAGTAAAAATTGGCTAAGTTCAGGTTCAGTGTGAGTGTTGTGTGGTGCATTGGGTAGGTTCTTATTTCCCTCACCCCTAGGGGAGATAGTCCCTATATATATCTGCTAAAAGGGTGCAGAAGAGAATTCTAATCAGAAAAATAAAAAGCTGATCCAGTCCCCTGTGACAGAGCAGCTGAATCCTGTATGGCACTAGGCAAGCCAGTAGTTAAAACTCTGTCTCCAATAGCCAGAGGCTCCACAGCTGCTGAGAGTTTAAGCTTGTCAGTGTTCCCCCCCTCTCCTTGCAGGAAACTCTGGCTGATTTATCAAGGTGAACAGCCAGCAGGCATCTTATTCCCCTAGAAAAAAGGGATAGAAACCTAGCAGAGAGACTGCAGGGAGTTTGAGGGGGCAAGGCAAATATGCTTCCTTACCTCGTTTACAGAAGCAGTATGGACTAGTGGTGAAGCACTGGGCTGGTAGTCTGTAACAACTCTAATCCCTGCTCTGCCATTGGCTTCCTCAGTAGCCTTGCATAAGATAAGTGTTTTGCTTCAGTTTCCCTCATTTGTACAATGGGAATAATATTTACAAACCAATGTACTTCATGGAGCTGTTATCCTGATGGTTATTTAGTTAATCTTTGTACAGCAATTTCAGGGGCTAACTACAATGATCAATAAATGTCAGCATCAGATTTAAAATATCACATTTAAAAACATTTTGCTTTATTAATATTGCTCCCCATAGCACTTTCAAACACCACCAACCTACATACGTTTTGCAAAACATATTTATTTTTCACAAGATTCATGACTTGTTTTCTTATGCTCTATCTAAGCAAACAGACCAAGGAAATGCACAAGAAGCAACGTAATGGTAGGAACCATCTCCCCAACCCCTCCCCAGGTGGCAAATCAGCAACACGGACTCCACTCCTCATCCCCAACATAGGGCTAAGAAAGGAACAGGGACAACAAAGGGGCCTACACAATAGCCTGCCACAGGGCCAGCAAGAGACCAGTGTTTGCATTGGGTCTTCCCTTACCCTTGTCCCAGGGTTGGAGAGAGAGAGAAGTAAGGCTAGGGTACTTCTCCTTTTCCACTAACCAGATGGTGCACATCAGTATTCCCATGTCCATATACCCATGTTTTCAACTCTGTGTCATGACCCAGATGATGTTTTAGTGCAAACACCGACAGGGAAAAATAAAATGCAAACGGATACCATGAAGTTGGGGGAGTTGGGGGGAGAAGGATCAGAAACAGAAAAAGCTTGTAGAAATATTTGTTAGAATTTTGCAACTTAGGACCAATTTCACCTCAGAAACTGACCCTGAACTGCTGAACATGATTTAAAGGAATCCCAGGTGACATATGTTTGGATTCTGGAGAAAGGAAACTTTTTTCCAACAGGATCAATACAGGTGGTGCAAATTCCTTTTCCTTGGTACATCCAGCTGCCATACCAAACAGCCTGTAACACTCCCCAAAGACAAACTGTAGACATCACTTACTCCATAGAAAGAAATTTACCTTCAGAAAGACAAGTTCAATGTTTGTTTTTTGACAGAAGAACTCTTACAAACTTGAGGGGCAAAAACACCTGCAACTAAGGTAAGAAAACAGTGGATTGGACAACCAATATAACAGAGGTCGGCAACCTCTGGCACGCGGCTCGCCAGGGTAAGCACCCCGGCAGGCCAGGCCAGTTTGTTTACCTGCCGCATCGGTAGGTTCGGCCGATCGCGGCTCCCACTGGCCGCGATTCGCCATCCCAGGCCAATGGGGGCTGCGGGAAGCACCGCAGGCCGAGGGATGTGTCCTTGGGCAAATCACTTAATCTTTCTGTGCCTCAGTTTCCACATCTATGTAATGGGGATATTAGCTTACTACACAGTGGCATGCTGAGGATTCATTGAGGTTTGTAAGGCAGTTCTGGTTGCCCCTTGTAAGAACTCTCTGTGGTAATGCCATTAATAGTGGTGCTTCTCCAAATATAGAACATATGCCTTAGGCTGCTTTTCTGACACATGCAAACTTTACTGCCTTGCAGGGTTAAGTAAAATGGTAAAGGGGAATCTTTAATTTTTAAATGCATTTACTAATCTTAGCAAAAAATAATTATTCAGAGTATGACTGAAAACCTTGGGGCTAATTTTCAGTAGTGTTGTGAACTCACAACTGCCATTGGTTTTGGATGGAGTTGTGAATGATCAACAATTCTAACAAGTCAGGCCTAGTGCTATTTTCCAGTTATTGTGTATGTCCTGGATTTTTACAAATTGTCATAAGAGTATTTAAAATCCTCATGAATGTAATTCATACAACTCCTTCTTCTGGAGGATGACCCAGCACAAGAAAAAAGCAGATGGCCAGTTGTGAAATTTGGCTACTGAAATAATCTACTATAAAAGACCTATCCACTCATGAATTATCTCAGTTTAATTCCATTTCTGTAATGGACTCCATGCAGAGCTCCACTGACTTCAATTGACTTGGTGGTGCAGAGGTCTGTCCACACATGGAACACAGTACAGGATCAGGGCCTCAAGTTATAAACATTCACAGTGACTTTTCCATCTGTCCTGAATCTTATAGGTAATAGACTCCTCATAGACTAAGGGTATGTCTGCACTATGAAATTAGGTTGATTTTATAGAAGTCGATTTTTTAGAAATCGAGTTTATACAGTCGATTGTGTATGTCCCACTAAGCGCATTAAATCGGCGGAGTGTGTCCACAGTACCGAGGCTAGCGTCGACTTTAGGAGCGTTGCACTGTGGGTAGCTATCCCACAGTTCCCGCAGTCTCCGCCCCCCATTGGAATTCTGGGTTGAGCTCCCAATGCCTGATCAGGCAAAAACATTGTTGCGGGTGGTTCTGGGTACATGTCATCAGGTCCCCCATCCCTCTCTTCCTCCCTCCGTGAAAGCAACAGCAAACAATCATTTCTCCCCTTTTTTCCTGGGTTACCCGTGCAGACGACATGCCATGGTAAGCATGGAACCTGGTCAGCTCACTGTCACCATGTCACCATACATCTCCTGGGTGCTGCTGGCAGACCCGGGACTGCAGTGCTACACAGCAGCATCTCCTTGCCTTGCCTTGCCAGTGGCAGACGGTGCAATACTACTGTTAACTGTCTTCGTCGTCTCGTGGGTGCTCCTGGCCGACCTCGGTGAGGTTGGTCGGTGGTGCCGGGGCAGACATGGGTGCTCCTGGCTGACCTTGGTGAGGTGGGTCAGAGGCACCTAGACAAAAATGGGAATGACTCCAGGTCATTCTCTTCTTTAAGTTTCGTCTAATGGAGATTCAGTCCTGCCTGGAATATCATGCGAGCTGGAGGTTTCTGCCTCAGGCTGCTCTCCCAGCCGGCAGCACCGCGCGGTCGCACCTACCCCACCCTACCCCTTGCTCCCATGGCTCATGAAGACTGGACAGTAGTAAGGAGCAGTTCAACTATAGGCTGAACAAGTGCAGAATGGAGGTAGAATGTGCCTTTGGACGTTTAGAAGCTCGCTGGCACTGTTTGCTGACTAGGTTGTTTGCAATTAGATTAGAAGAGCACAGCAAGGCGCACTGCGCATCACAGAGGCTTTGAAAACCAGTTTCATGACTGGCCAGGCTTCGGTGTGACAGTTGTGTGTGTTTCTCCTTAATGCAAACCCGCCCCCTTTGTTGATTTTAATTCCCTGTAAGCCAACCCTATAATCCATGTCATGAGTCACCCCTCCCTCCGTGAGAGCAATGGCAGACAATCATTTCGCGCCTTTTTTCCACAGATAACATACCACGGCAAGCATGGAGCCCGCTCAGATCACCGTGGCAGTTATGAGCACTGTAAACACCACACACATTATCCTGCAGTATGTAGCACCAGAAAATTGAAAAGCAGGCGAGGAGGCGACGGCAGCGCGGTGACGAGAGTGATGAGGACATGGACACAGAGTTCTCTCAAAGCATGGGCCCTGACAATTTGGACATCATGGTGCTGATGGGGCAGGTTCATGCCATGGAACGCTGATTCTGGGCCCGGGAAACAAGCACAGACTGGTGGGACCGCATAGTGTTGCAGGTCTGGCATGATTCCCAGAGGCTGCAAAATTTTTGCATGCGTAAGGGCACTTTCATGGAATATTGCTTTCCCCCGCCCTGAAGCGCAAGAATACCAAGATGAGAGCAGTCCTCACAGTTCACAAGCAAGTGGCAATAGCCCTCTGGAAGTTTGCAACGCCAGACAGCTACTGGTCAGTCAGGAATCAATTTGGAGTGGGCAAATCTACTGTGGGAGATGCTGTGATCCAAGTAGCCAACGTGACCACTGAGCTGCTGCTATCAAGAGTAGTGACTCGGAAATGTGCAGGTCATAGTGAATGGCTTTGCTGCAATGGGATTCCCTAACTGTGGTGGGGCGATAGATGGAACGCATATCCCTATCTTGGGACCGGACCACCAAGGTAGCCAGTACATAAACTGAAAGGGGTACTTTTCAATGGTGCTGCAAGCACTGGGGGATCATAAGAGATGTTTCACCAACATCAGCGTGGGATGGCCAGGAAAGGTACATGACGTTCGCATCTTTAGGAACTCTGATCTGTGTGAATGGCTGCAACAAGGGACTTACTTTCCAGAGCAGAAAATAACCGTTGGGGATGTTGAGATGCCTATAGTTATCCTTGGGGACCCAGCCTACCCCTTAATGCCATGGCTCATGAAGCCGTACACAGGCACCCTGGACAGTAGTCAGGAGCTGTTCAACTATAGGCTGAGCAAGTGCAGAATGGTGGTAGAATGTGCATTTGGATGTTTAAAAGCACGCTGGCGCAGTTTACTGACTCGGTTAGACCTCAGCGAAACCAATATCCCCATCGTTATTACTGCTTGCTGTGTGCTCCACAATATCTGTGAGAGTAAGGGGGAGACGTTTATGGCGGGGTGGGAGGTTGAGGCAAATCGCCTGGCCGCTGATTACGTGCAACCAGACACCAGGGCAGTTAGAAGAGCACAGCAGGGCGCGCTGCGCATCAGAGAAACTTTGAAAACCAGTTTCATCACTGGCCAGGCTATGGTGTGTAAGTTCTGTTTGTTTCTCCTTGATGAAAACCCACCCCCTTGGTTCACTCTACTTCCCTGAAAGCCAACTGCCCTTCCCTCCCCCCTTTGATCTCCGCTTGCAGAGGCAATAAAGTCTTGTTTTTTCAAATTCATGGATTCTTTATTAATTCGTCACACAAATGGGGAGATAACTGCCAAGGTAGCCCAGGAGGGGTGGGGAAGGAGGGAAGCATCGGGTGGGGTGGCGGAGGAGGGGAGGAGGGAAGGACAAGGCCACACTGCACTTCAAAACTTATTGAATGCCAGCTTTCTGTTGCTTGGGCAGTCCTCTGGGGTGGAGTGGTTGGGGGGCCAGAGGCCCCGCAACCGCATTCTTGGGCATCTGGGTGAGGAGGCTATGGAACTTGGGGAGGAGGGCGGTTGGTTACACAGGGGCTGCAGCAGCGGTCTGTGCTCCTGCTGCCTTTCCTGCACCTCAACAATACGCCGGAGAATATCAGTTTGATCCTCCAGTAGCCTAAGCATTGCTTCCTGCCTCCTCTCATCACACTGATGCCACCGATCATCTTGATCCCGCCTCTATCCTCTTGCTCCCGCCACCTGTGCTCACATTCATTTTGTGCTTTCCTGCACTCTGACAATGTCTGCCTCCAGGCATTCTGCTGGGCTCTTTCAGTGCGGGAGGACTGCATGAGCTCAGAGAACATTTAGTCGCGAGTGCGTTTTTTTCACCTTCTAATCTTCGCTAGCCTCTGGGACGGAGATGATATGGGGAGCATTGAAACATTTGCAGCTGCGGGAGGAAAAAAAAGGAGAGTAGTATTTAAAAAGACACATTTTAGAGAACAATGGGTAGACTCTTTCACAGTGAACCAAGCTGTTAACATTACATAGCATGTGTGCTTTCTTTACAAGGTCACATTTTGCCTCTTCTATTGAGGGCCTGCCGGTTTGGTGAGAGAGATCACACATGCAGGGCCGGCAGGCAACAGAATTTGGCTTGCAGGCAGACATGGTAAGCCACAGTCTTTTGGCTTCTTTAACCTTCATAACATGTGGGGATGGTTTCAAACAGCAGCGCCCTCATTTCCCATACCAAGCACCCATTGGGTTGGCCATTTAAAAGGAGGGGCTGCGGTTTTCAGGTTAACATGCAGCACAAACCCAACTAACCCCCCCCCCACACACACACAATTCTCTGGGATGATCGCTTCACCCCTCCCCCCACGCGTGGCTAACAGCGGGGATGATTTCTGTTAAGCCACAGGCAAACAGCCCAGCAGGAACGGCCACCTCTGAATGTCCCCTGAATAGAATTCCCCTATTTCAACCAGGTGACCCTGGGAGTACATCCAGGAGAGCTTCACTGAGATGTCCCTGGAGGATTTCTGCTCCATCCCCATACACGTTAACAGACTCTTTCAGTAGCTGTACTGGCCACCAATGCATCCCAAGTCTTCAGGGCAAATTAATCATTAAACATGATTGCTTTTAAACCATGTATTATATTTACAAAGGTACACTCACCAGAGGTCCCTTCTCTGCCTTCAAGGTCCGGGAGCCCACCTTGGGTGGTTTGGGAGGGTACTAGATACAGGGTGAAAAACAGTTCCTGGTCGTCTGGGAAAAAGGTTTCTCTGCTTGATTGCTGTGCGCTGTATCTTCAACCTCCTCCTCATCATCATCCCAAAAATCCACATCCCTGTTGCGTGAGAATCCATTGATGGAATCCACGCACAGGGATGGGGTAGTTGTAGGGGCACCCCCGAGAATGGCATGCAGCTCATCATAGAAGCAGCACGTCTGGGGCTCTGACCCGGAGCGGCTGTTTGCCTCTCTAGTTCTTTGGTAGGCTTGCCTGAGCTCCTTAAGTTTCATGCGGCACTGCTGCGAGTCCCTGTTATAGCCTCTGTCCTTCATGCCCTTGGAGATTTTTTCAAATATTCTGTCATTTTGTCTTTTGGAACGGAGTTCTGATAGCACGCATTCGTCTCCCCATACAGCGATCAGATCCAGTACCTCCCGTTCGGTCCATGCTGGAGCTCTTTTGCGATTCTGGGACTCCATGGTCACCTGTGCTGATGAGCTCTGCATGGTCACCTGTGCTGATGAGCTTGCCACCAAACAGGAAATGAAATTCAAAAGTTCGTGGGGCTTTTCCTGTCTACCTGGCCAGTGCATCTGAGTCGAGAGTGCTGTCCAGAGCGGTCACAATGGAGCACTCTGGGATAGCTCCCGGAGGCCAATACCGTCAAATTGCGTCCACACTACCCCAAATTCGACCCAGCAGGGTCGATTTCAGCGCTAATCCCCTCGTCGGGGAGGGAGTACAAAAATCAATTTTAAGAGCCCTTTAAGTCGATAAAAATGGTTTCGTCGTGTAGACGGGTGCAGGGTTAAATCGATCTAACGCTGCTAAATTCGACCTAAACTTGTAGTGTAGACCAGGGCTAAGTGATAAATAAATAATTCATACAACTCCTGCAGAAAAATCAAAATTACTGTTTCTAAAAGCATCAACTCTACTACAGCAACCTTGGCTGTAACATTAAGACCTTCTCACAATAGGAGACCAGAGCCCTGAGCGTTACTTTTACAAAATAGAAGCCATAGGTAACACAAAGGTCAGAAAGGAGATACATCAAAAGTAACTGGAATATATCCCAAGTGCTCTTGCAACCTCATAGAATGGTACAACATTGTGGAAGAAATCCAGACTTTTAACTGGCCATAAATAGGATGTTTTGTAGGTGAGGCAGTATTTGTAGCATCTTATTCTTCATAGCTGAGCACAAATGGAATCTCACACTAAATTCACAATAAAGTATGGACTTTACTGTTTGACTTATGCCTCTTTAGTCCATGCAGAGCATAGGGCCTTCACCACCGCCTTGCCTCTTTAGCAGTCTCTTACTGCAGAACGGGTCTTGTTATGTTGTCTGGTTATTTGCTCTGTGTGTGTCCACCCCCATTTTCATTCCATAATTTTCTCTCCTATCAGATTCTGTTTTGTCATCCTCCAAAGCTCTTCATTGGTGATTTTTTTCTGTCAACCTGATCTTGAGGATTTGTCTAAGGCAGGTGTTTATAAAAATTTGCAGTTTAGATAACAAGGTCTGGAGGGGTTGACTACTGGCTCACCATTCCATACTTGACTAATGTATTGCTTCCATATATTTAATTGTTCTGATGTCTTTGTTGTCAAATTACCCTCAGTGCTTTGGACTAATATGTCAATGTTTACTCCTCTTTCTGACAACTGTCTAGTGATATTGTACAGTGTCTTCATGCCACTTTGTGCTGCAGCAATCTGTGCATCTGTTGCAATTTTGTCTATAAAATATTGTTGGTCTTTCCTGGTGTAACCCACATATCTCCTGGGTGTGGTGTTCTGTACCATCTAGTGGCACTGAGACCACTTAGAGAAAGATAAAATGAATCTGCTCTACAGCGTTAGCTAATGGCCAGCTGGCTTTTAGCTCATGTGGTAGAGGCTCATGCACTAAGCTCCAGAATTCTCCGGTTTGATCCCACCTGCTGACGACCGGGGTCTGTCAGCGTGCTTTCCAGCAGTCACAATGGAGCACTCTGGGATAGCTCCCGGAGGCCAATACCGTCGAATTGCGTCCACACTACCCCAAATTTGACCTAGCAGGGTCGATTTCAGCGCTAATCCCCTCGTCGGGAAGGAGTACACTGGCACTTTTTTTGACCTCTTTGTTCTTTGCAGCACATTTCTCCTGGAGTCGCTGTTTCTGTTTTCTTGTTTTAGCTTGACCTACTTTCAGTTTAATTTTATATCTTTCTTCTATTTTCTGCAATCTATTCTCAGACAACCATTCATTGTAATGTTTATTCCTGAATCCCAGCACTTTTTCACGGTTTTGGTGCATAGGCAGCGACTCCGTGGGTGCTCCGGGGCTGGAGCGCCCATGGGGAAAAATTAGTGGGTGCTCTGCACTCACCAGCAGCCAAGCTCTCCTCACCCCATGCCCCACCTCCTCCTCCCGCCCTGAGTGCATCAAATCTCCGCTCCTCCACCTACCTCCCAGTGTTTCCCACCTGGCCACCGCCATACAGCTGTTTGGCAGCGTTAGCACGCTCTGGGAAGGGCGGGAGGAGCGGGAACATGCGCTCAAGGGAGGAGGCAGGGATCTGGGGAAGGAGTTGGAATATTGGCAGGGAGGGGGCAGAATTGGGCTGGGGACTTGGGGAAGGGGTTGTAATGGGGGCGGAGAAGGGCTGGGAAGAGGCAGGGCAGGGGCGGGGTCTCATGGAAAGGGTGGCAGGGGGGCGGGGCTGGGGGCAGAGTGGGGGTCGAGCACCCATGGGAAAGAGGGGAAGTAGGTGCCTGTGGTTTTGGTGGAAGTTTCTTTTACACATTTACACTTTACTGCTTACCTCACACATAGAGAAAAAAACCAATGGTTTCCTTGCTTCTACTTATTTGTAAAGTGTGTGTTTATCTTATTTATAGAAATCTGTGTGATGACTTCACTTGGATTGAATAGACCTAATTCATTTCATGTATCCAAAAGTCAACTGAGTTACACAATGGGTGACTTTTGTTCAGTACCCTTTTTGTCTGAGAGGAAAAGCAATCACAAATGGGAAATACCCTTTCACTTCCTACAAATGATAAATCTTCCCCTTTTCCTCTAGCCTGCAGAAAACTTACTATAGAATCTGGCAACAGAAAATCTGCCTTTGGATTTCACAAGATCCATAGAGTAGAGTAGCATACAGTGTCATAGTAAAACTGACAATCTTTGACCTCTCTCTTCCTGGCTACAGTCTACCCAGCATCATGAAACTATGTTCCAGTATAACGCCAACATACATGCATTCTAATATTGTGTGTGCTTCAGCAACATTCAGGGATGTTCAACAGAGCTAGTAAAATTAGATTAAGACCGAATATTTTTATTGGACTTAAAGATTATATGTCAGGGGTGGCCAAACTGACTCGCGAGTCACATGCAGCTCTTTTACAGTTAAAGTGTGGCTTGCAGAGCTCCCTTTGGCAGCCCATTCTCCACCTACCAGACTGGGAGGGGAGGGGGAAACTTGGGGCTTCTGCCCTGCAGTCGGGCAGTGGGGCTAGGGGCTTCTGCCCAGCATGGGGGGGCGGGGGGTGTCTCAGGGCTTCAGCCCCACGGGGAGCACCTGTGAGGCTCAGGGCTTCACCAGGAGTGGGGCAGGTGCTTCCCGCATGGGGCAGAAGCCCCAAGCCCCATCAGGCACCTCCTGCATGAAGCAGAAGCCTAAAGCCCGGGCATGCATGCCTGCTCTTGAACTTCTGAAAATCATTGTATGCAGCTCAGAGGGTCAGTACGTTCGGCCACCCCTGTTATATGTGATCACATTCTTGAGGCTTGTCTCTTCAAACAGGTGATAGTGACAACATTGTATCACTGATAAATCAGTCGTTACATAAAAGACTGATCTATAGTATGCTAGATGTGAACCAGAAACACTGTATTTACACAGGATATATATAACATTGTAACTGCTAAGCAAGAACTGTACCATACTAATGCCAAATAACTAATAACATTATGCTCCTGACCCCCTCACACCAGGGGCTGGGTGGATCATTATCTTGCATCTTCCACCCACTCACATCTACATTCACCCCCTCAAAAATGTTAACCTTCTTGCTTCAAGTCTTGTTTTTACTCCACCCTTTAGATCTTCTGGTGTGATGCTTCCTGGGGGTAATCAGGGTTGTGAGGCATCTTGCCATGAGGAAGCCATGCCTGTGCCTGCCAGGGGTCAGCTCCCTGATTCCACCTGCCACAAGCAACACAAACACACACTTATCTCATAGCCCACGCAGGCTCTGCTGTCCATCTTCATATAAATAATTGAAACACTCCAGCCCCCTGAATCCTCTGAGCATTTCCCTGGAGAGCCCAGCCCCCAGTCCACTAGATACTCTCAGAATTTCCAGATCCTCTGTTCCCAAAGGAACAGTACACCACAGCATATCAGTTATACTACAGGATACAGCACATATATTTGTTAATAGAGAAAGCAAGTGTAAGTTTATTTAACAAAGAACAGGTATTCGAACAATAACAAGCAGAAATATTGGAAACTCAGGATTACATATAAAATGAAATCATAACACACATTCTAGAGCCTAATTTTAACTGACAAGATGCCTTTTTGTCTGATAAGGTACTGCTTACACCAGATCCTCCTCACAGTGTTTTTCAACCTGGATGGCTGAGACTCTCTTTTCATAAGTCTAAGCTCCGTGGCAGCTTGTATCCCCTGATGAAGGATGCCAGGACATCTTTCTGCACCCCTAGATATACTAGATCAGTTCATTACCTGTAAAAGGGTTCCCTCCCCCCATGTTCATCTCCTCCTGTTAATTTCTTCTCCTGAAGTCCCTGCAAGCTGTTCATTAGCATTTAATTCCGTATGCAAATGGACTTCTATTATAAGACACACATTACACAATAACTGAGATGACTATCTCCTAATTCCTGTCTAGGGGAACCTGTCTTAAGGCATACCATCTCTGGGTGACCTGCCTTTAACTGCAAGGCTTTAAGAACATAATTCCCAGTGTGTGTGCATCCACATATACACATCTCCTCACATATTATCTACACATACATTTAGCAAAAATTATGATGACCAGTGTGACACAGGTTTTCAGTAGGGACCTTATATGACATTCTTAATGACTAGCATGTACATGCCAGATTCAGGGAATCCCTGTAACTCTTATGCACCCTGGCCCTCTGCCATTTGGCACAGTTGGCACCCCAGCATTTCAGTTATCAAACACTACAGGTCCAAATAGTGCCACAATCTTCATCCAACACTGTCTTGGCCTCTCAGCATATTTTTGTATACTCCAGTCCAAATTCCATTCCCACAGCACCAGTTCCTTTACAGCAAGTCCCAGTTTCTCTCCTCCAGTCACTACTGCCTCAGAGTCACTCATCAACACTGAATCACAACCCCATGACTTACCTCCTACCCTCAGCCCAAATCCCAAACACCCAAAGCAGTTCCATGTCTTTTCTTTTTCCTCCTTCAAGCTTGCTAACAAGCCATAACACACATTAAGCCCCACACTGTCAAGTTCCTGTAGCTTAGCGAAACAAATATTAGGTGTGAGGGGAAGAAGATTTTGGGGAAAGTTCTAGAGTTCTCCCTTCCCTAGGAAAAACAGATTGTGTGGGCCGCAGTCTCAACCACCTACTTCAACAACAAGATGAAAACTGGATGAGCAACCAGAAGTAGAACTTGGGAACCCACCTTCCAGATGTCAGGGGGAGTACAGAAGACTCTCGGGATTCTCTGGCAGGTGATACACAGGAGCAGCAGTTTCCCAGAAAACCCCATGCCCATGAAGCACAGAGGAGCAGGCCTGGGGAGTTGATGCACAGTCAGCTCCACAGAATGGTACACAACCTGAAGACATATTCCCTAGCTAATTCTACACAATGAGGAGCCATCTAGGGCAGGGGTTCTCAACCCTTTTCTCTCTGAGGCCCTCCCAATATGCTATAAAAACTCCAAAGCCCACCGGTGCCACAACAACTGTTTTTCTGCATATAAAATCCAGGACTGGCATTAGGGGGTAGCAAACAGGGCAATTTCCTGGGGCCCCACAAAGCTAAGTTTCTCAAGCTTTGGCTTCAGCCCTAGGTGGAGGGGCTCAGGGTGGATGGGGCTCTGGCTTTCTGACCTGGGCCCCAATGAATCTAATGTTGGCCCTGCTTGGCAGACCCCTGAAACCTGCTTGCACCCCCAACCCCACCCTGGGGAGGGGGGCGGCTTGGACCCCTGGTTGAGAACTGTTGCTCTAGGGAATACTATCCTGCTGAAACTGGATAGCAGCTCACTTCTTGCCCTGCATTTAACAGAAAGACGGGATTTCAGAATAGACTATGTGCTTATACCAAATATCTCATTTAACTCCTCTCAGCCATCCCCCACTACTCTTGCAGTTAGAGCCTATGATATTTAAGCTTTTATCCACTGAATCATATTTTCTACAATGACTGACTCAAGGTTAATCCATCTTTTCAATGCATATCTGCATACATTAGAAAATATTACATACCCTAATTCCTTATCATCAGACCCCCTAGATAGGTCACTATCTTCCAGTAATCCTCATTTGAAGGCTTTTCATGAACTCGGGGAACCCTCTAACTCAAGGATTTTAAATGTAAAATGTTCTCATTAGCTCTGCCTATGCATCATTAGCTCTTCTAGTTCTGCACTCGCACCAGTCCAGTGAATTAGGAGGGATCAGGGAGGGGTAGGAGAAAAGAAAAAAGTTTTTATTCTTTGCTAAAAGGAATATAGAAAACTAATCAGCCCTTGTCTTGCAATTGGTAGCTTGGGAGAGGAGACAGGCCAACATGGAAGAAAAGCAAAAGCAGGGAATTTGTTAGCCAACAGCAAAAAGAAAATGATTGATTCTTGCAAATTAGGTTGGTTCCCAGCTTGAAGATTCTGATCTTGTAAACACTTATTCATGTGCTTAACTAAACATATGAGTACTTCCATTGACTTCATTGGGGGTTACTCACATGCTTAAGTTAAGTGTGTGTGTTTGCAGGACCAGGGCCTGAACTGCTAGTCTTAATTTTCCTCTGACATCAAAGGATTTGGTGGACACCATGTCAAGTGTAACTTGCAATTATTAGATTCCAGTTTTCCTCTGGTTTGGGAGATAAAACAACCAGATAATTACTCTGCAATTACTTGGTAAGTATCCCAGGCAATTACATGGACAATTGTAACACCGTAATTACAGTGTCTGTCTTGCAAAATAATGAAATGATTCCAAACAATGTAATTTATGCAGA
The DNA here is from genome assembly GCF_002925995.2 of Terrapene triunguis. Taxonomy (NCBI): domain Eukaryota; kingdom Metazoa; phylum Chordata; order Testudines; family Emydidae; genus Terrapene; species Terrapene triunguis. Next base: position 6,485,775 of record NW_020664389.1, read on the forward strand.
TCAAAAACTGAAAACATTATACACCTATGATCATTTAAGGAACAAAGAATGAAATGTTGATCCCCCTCCCTCTGCCAAGCCCAAGCAAATGGCCGTTGCATCGAAGGAAGTGGTGCGGGAGGGAAGGGTTTCCATTCTGATCATGGAGATGGAATCCTTCCCAGACTACAGAAGAGTAACAGCAGAGATTTTGTAAAGCCTGCAGTAGCCCCCACAAATGTTGCACACTGATCCATGGCATGGGAGAGGCTGAGGGGGGAATGAGATAATGAGTAAATTGGGTTCATGGAATTGCAAATCACAACACTCATTGCTCACTGGGGTTGCCACATGAACAGGAGATGTGGAATCCATGTATTTCATTCTCCCTCAGCAGCAGATCTTCACTGGGCAGCAGCCTTTTGGGTGTTATGTGCCTAGGTATAGGTTGGGATGGGAACTGTATTTCCCCCAGGGTAATTCATTTCATATAGGGTCACATGAATTTCATAACCCTGTAAATTTACCAATAAACATGTTAAATTATGAAACAATTACCTCACAGACACAAACCAGTTTATTATGCACATAAGTTAGGTGAGATGAAGACAGTGTAAAGCAATATAAAGTTTATTAGAAAAATAGACTAAGGAAATATGACATTTTACAAGTTACACTATTTAGACCCAAAATGACAAAATGTATCAATGTCATGTGTTCCCATTTGTTACATGTGTAGCATATATTTCTCTCTCTCATATCCTAGCTCCCTAATCTGTACAAATCCTATTGAATTCTTGCAATGTCATTTGGATTGTTTGATCTTAAACTCATTTCATGTCACCAGCAAATTGATATTCTGCTCTTGATCCCCCCTTCTAAGTCATTTATAAGAAATGTTAGTGGCCCTAAAACTAATCCCTGTGGCATTGCCATTTGTGACTTCTTATTTGAGTATATTTCATTAATCGTAACTCTCTGCTTCCTCTTGCCAATGCATTTTTATTCCCTTTGTTATTTTTCATATAATAGCAGCAAGGCTTCCTCCTTTCTCCCCGTCTTTAGATTTCACAAGGGAATTTTCGAAGGTTCCTAAATATTGTCTCCTGAATACTTTTAAAATCACACATCTTTGAAATTACTTGTAAACTAACAGTAACCTTTTTCTGAATGGATGTTGCTTCATCCATTTAACACACTCTTGTCCTTTATATTTCTTCCATCACAAATCATTTCCAATAAATTTTTCCCATCACTAAGCTAAGTTAACTGGCCAATAAATTCCTCATCAGTATTCCCTGTTCTTAAAAAGATCAGAGAATATTTTAACTTGACAATCGCAAGATATGTTTTCTGTTTATTTAGAAACATGTAAGTTCCTCTTAGGAGGCATTTTCTTCCTTGAAAATTCTATACAATTTATGTAATTTATTAAAGCTTTTGTTTTCTTCTATATCTTGATAAAAGTAGTTCTAATTCACAGTCTTTTAAAAATGTATTAAATATTCCAATGCTTATTGTAGTGATCCATACTCTATAAACTGTAAATTAACTAACTAAGGACTGGATCCTGCAACTGACTGCACAGAAGCAGATCCTTGAGACTGAACAGAAACCCACTGAAGTTAATGGGGCTCCATGTGAATGACAGGGGTCCTGCCACGTGGAGTCAATAGTGATAGAAGAAATGATCTAGAAAAAATAAGCAGCAGCCTGAACCGTCAGCCAATCCTGATCAGTCACACCTTCCTGAGGCCTGATTCTTTGTTGACGCCATTGGAACTAATCATGGTGTAAGGCTCAATTTAATATGTTTAGGGATATTGGAATCTGGCTCTTTTTAAATAGTCTAATTGAAATGAATGAGAATACTTATGGAGTGAAATACTATTCAGAATTTGGCCCTATGTTTTCCAGATAATACAAATTATTTTCTCACCATCTCATTATGTTAGGTCAACACATAGCAGTCAGACGACATTTTAGTACAATGTCATTTTAATACTGTTAATAAGTCAGTAAATACACATTTTGGGGCACTAGAGGGATATCTAGAAAGAATAAGGAAAAGGGGAGAATGAAACAATATGTCTGCTGCCATTAGGGTTGGAATCTGGGGGGAGCATGGGACAAGGGAGAGACAAGCAGGAACATAGAGGAGAAATCAAATCAGTATCTTAGGTGCCTGTATACTAATGCAAAAAGTAAGGGGAATAAACAGGAAGAACTAGAAATACTAGTGAATAAACACAAATATGACACAGGTGGCATCACAGACTGACTTGGATAATACACATGACTGGAATATTGGTATAGAAGGGTATAGCTTGTTCATGAAGGACAGGCAGTGAAAATAGGGAGGAGGTGTTGCCTTGTATATCAAAGATGCATACACTTGGACTGAGGTAGACATGGACATAGGAGACAGACTTGTTGAAAGTCTCTGGTAAAAAATAAAAGGGGTGAAAACAAGGGTGATGTCATGATAGGGGTCTACTATACACACCTAACCAGGAAGAAATGGTGGATGATGCTTTTTTTAAAACAAATCATCCAAAGCACAGGACTTGGTGGTGATGGGGGACTTCAACTACCCAGACATCTGTTGGGAAAATAACACAGCAGGGCACAGATTATCCAACAAGTTCTTGGAATGTATTGGAGACTATTTTTTTATTTCAGAAGGTGGAGACAGCTACCGGGGAAAGGCTGTTCTAGATTTGATTTTGAGAAATAGGGAGGAACTGATTGAGAATTTGAAAGTGGAGGGCAGCTTGGGTGAAAGTGATCATGAAAAGGTAGAGTTCATGATTCTAAGGAATGGTAGGAGGGAAAACAGCAGAATAAAGATAATGGATTTCAAGAAGGCAGAATTTAGCAAATTCAGGGAGTTGGCAGGTAAGATCCCATGGGAAGCAAGTCTAACTGGGGAAAAACAGTTTGAGAGAGTTGGCAGTTTTTCAAAGAGACATGATTAAGTGCACAAGAGTAAACTATCTCACCGCATAGTCATGATAGGAATGGTTGTCGGCTGGGTGTGTGTTCTCTCTGTTTGCCACACTGCCTCTGGCCAGACAGCCCATACAGCAGACTTTGATTGAACTGCCCAAGAAGACCACAGGCTTGGTTCAGTGGTGAAGTCTCTCAGCTAGGTTAATTGTTAACAAAGCACAGTCCTAGCTCCCTGGATCAATATCTGCAGTTACACTAGCACATATACACCCATCACAATGGACTCGGCTTAGTGAATGGCAGGACCTCCCCTCCCCCGGGCCAAAGACACCTCCTCTGTGACCCTGATACAAAAAAGTAACATATTGCCCTTTGATGTAGTTAGTTACCACTCTTTACCTTGTGCATGTTGGCTTGCTCAAAACATTGTTATTCATTACCCTGTTAGCCTCACCTTTTCTTTAAGAGGGGTCAGTGTGTTCTTGTATCCTCTTCAGGGAGTGTGTTTACATGATAATCTTATATCAGGGTTTTCTGATACTACCCTTCTGGGATGTGTTTACATGAATATTTAGTGCATAGTGCTTGTGTTTTTGCAACACCAGACCAGTTCTTGACAAGTTAATGCAGGGGTCGGCAACCTACGGCACGCGTGCCAAAGTTGGCACATGAGCAGATTTTTCCTGGCACGCGGCGTGGGCTGAGCCGCTCAGCCCCGCTGCCACTCTGGAGTTCCCGCTGCCAGCTGCCGGCTCCTGTGGGACCCGCCGCGGGTCCAACTCAGCACCTGCTGCTGGCCTGGGGGGAAGGAACCCCAGGCTGGCAGTGGGCTGAGACCCCGGCTGGCAGGAGCCGCCGGTGAAAACCCCAGAGCCGTGGCGGGCTGAGCCGCTCAGCCCGCCCCACTCTGGAGTTTCCGCTGCTGGCTCCTGCCAGCCGGGTCCCCGCGGGTCCAACTCAGCACCCGCTGCTGGCCTGGGTGAAGAAACCCCAGGCTGGCAGCGGGCTGAGACCTCAGCTGGCAGGAGCTGGGGGCAGAAACCCCAGAGTGGCGGCAGGCCGAGTCGCTGCTCTGGGGTTCTGGCTGCTGGCCCCTCGCCAGCAGGGGTCTCTACCGCGCAGCTCCACTCACCTTGCTTCTGGTTGGAGGCTCTCTTGCAGACAGGGTCCAGGCCTCCAGCCCTGCTCAGGCCTACCAGCCACCTACTCCACTCCCCTCAGCTGCCAATCTTGGTTTCCAGCCCTTGCTCATCCTGCTTTCGGGCCTGGAGTCCCAGCAGGCCACCCTTTACATATAACAGTAGTTTGGTTATATATTATAGACTTATAGAGAGACCTTCTAAAAAGCATTAAAATGTATTACCAGCACGCGAAGCCTTAAATTAGAGTGTATAAATGAAGATTCGGCACACCACTGCTGAAAGGTTGCCAACCCCTGAGTTAATGTATCGGATAGTGAACCTGCAAGCAGGCATCTCCTTTGTACCAGGGCTTGACTCTTTCTTATAGCTTGACTCTTGCCAACTTTGCTTTATTTCAGCAGGACTTGACTTTTGTTCAGGCCTTAGGCTTTAGACCAGGCCCCTTATACCAGGCCTCATGTCTCAGGCTCTCTCTTTCTATTACATTAAGTACAGCAAGTGACCACTCTGGCTTAACCAGGAGATCTTAAGTGATCTGAAACTCAAAAAAGAGTTCTACAAAAAGTGGAAACTAGGTAAATTACAAAGGATGAATACCAAAAAACAACACACAAAATTAGCAAGGTTATGAGACGAAATGAGATTAAACTAGCTAGAGACAGAATGGGTAACAAGAAAACATTCTACAAGTACATTAGAAGCAAGAGGAAAACCAAGGACAGGGTAGGTCCGTTACTCAGTGAAGGGGAAGGGGAAAGACAACAACAGAAAATGTGGAAGTGACAGAAGTGTTAAATAACTTTTTTATTTCAGTTTTCACCACAAAGGTTAATAGCAATAGGACCTCTAATATAGTGAATGCCAGTGAAAATGAGGTAGGGTCTGAGGCTAAAATAGAGAAAGAACAAGTTAAAAATTACTTAGACAAGTTAGATGTCTTCAAGTCAGCAGAGACTGATGAAATACATCCTAGAATACTCAAGTAGCTGACTAAGGAGATATCTGAGCCATTAGCGATTATCTTCAAAAACTCATGGAAAATAGGAGAGATTTCAGAGGACTAGAAGAGGGAAATCTATAAAAAGGGGAATAAGGACAGCCCGAGGAATTACAGACCAGCCAGCTTAACTTTAGTACCTGGAAAGATAATGGAGCAAATAATCAAGCAATCAGATTGTGAATGCCTATAAGATAATAAGGTAATAATTAATAGTCAACATGGATTTGTCAAGAACGAATTGTATAAAACCAACATAAGAGCTTTCTTTTTTGACAGGCTAACAAGCCTTGTGGTTAGGGAGGAAGCTGTAGAAGTGGTATATCTTGATTTTAGTAAGGCTTTTGATACTGTCTCACATGACCTTCTCATAAACAAACTACAGAATACAGCCTAGATGAAGCTACTATAAGGTGTGTGCATAATTAATTGGAAAACCATTCCCAGAGAGCAGTTATCAGTCAAGCTGGAAGGGCATATCAGGTGGGGTCCCACAGGGATCGGTCCTGAGTCCCGTTCTGTTCAATATCTTTATAAATGATTTAGATAATGGCATAAAGAGTACACTTATAATGTTTGTGGATGACACGCTGGGAGGGGTTGCAAGTATTCTGGAGGATAGATTTAAAATTCAAAATGAACTGGACAAAGTGGAAAAATGGTCTGAAGTAGATTGGATGAAATTTAATAAGAACAAATGCAAAGTACTTCATTTAGGAAGGAATAATCAATTTCACAAATACAAAATGGGAAATGACTGCCTAGGAAGGAGTATTGCAGAAAGGGATCTGAGGGTTTGAGTGGATCACAAGCTAAATATGAGTCAACAGTGTAACACTACTGTAAAAAAAGCAAACACCATTCTGGGATGTATTAGCAGGAGTGTTGTAAGCAAGTAATTCTTCCAATCTACTCTGTGCTGATAAGGCCTCAGCTGGAGTATTGTGTCCAGTTTTGGGTGCCACAAATTGTGAACAAATTGGAGAAAGTCCACTGGAGAGTAACAAAAATGATTAAAGGCCTAGAAAACATGATCTAAGAGGAAAGATTGAAAAAAAAATGGGGTTGTTTAGTCTGGAGAAGAGAAGACTGAGGGAGGACAGTTTTCAAGACCATAAAGGTGGTTACAAGGAGGAGGGTGAAAAATTGTTCTCCTTAACATCTGAGGCTAGAATAAGAAGCAATGGGCTTAAATTGCAGCAAGGGAGATTTAGGTTGGAATTAGGAAAAACTTCCTAACTGTCAGGATACTTAAGTACTGGAACAAATTGCCTAGGGAGATTGTGGAATCTCTATAATTGAATGTTTTTAAGAACAGGTTAGAAAAACATCTGTCAGGAATGTTCTAGTTATTATGTTGTCCTGCCTTGATTGCAGAGGACTGAACAGATTATCTATTGAGGTCACTTCTAGTCCTATACTTCTATGATTAGTGTTAAAAGTAGTAGTAGTAGAATCTGTTGAAATACAGTAGGATCTAATTCATTTTTTCCACTGCTTGCTTATTGTGCTAAAAGCGTGCACGCACATGTGCACACCAAAAATTTCAACATTTTAGAAAAATATTTGAAAGGTATATTTCCCCAATCCCTCCTCTTCCCTCTTTTTTTAAGCAGCCAAACCCTTTCTCTAAGAGAAAGTTCCTTCTGGTAGGAAACCACTGTTCTTCAGGAATATATGGGCTACTCTGCACACTAATACCTCCTGCTGCATGGGAGCAGTCCTGCCAAAGTGTTTGCCTTACAGGCCAAATCTCGCAATCCTAACTTGGTAAAAACTCCCTTTGAAAACAATGGGGATTTCACTCAAATGAGTGCTGCAGAGTTTGGTCTTAGAAAGCCAGAAATATATATATATTTTTTGCCTTGACTTGTAACTTTATAGAAATCAGTAGGGTTGCACAGAATGTATCTCAGGATAGTTTTTCCCAATGCTGTTGTGGTTTTTGTTTGCATAAAAGATGCTGTACAAATGACTCTCTGAAAAATTTTCAAGGAGTTAAAAAACAAACTGATCTTCACTTATTAGCATGTTTAATTATGTGATATGATTGTTGAATCCAAATGAAAATAGTTTTCCTGAAAACATGCACATATTATTTTAAGGGAACCTATTTTGACTGGAGCTGTCACATTCCACACAGTACTCTTTATGATGGACTGCTTTCAATCTTTTTGTGTCTCTGTTTCTTCTCTTCCCTGCTGTGGTGTGTTTTTATTTGTTATCACTGGCAGCTTTATATATATTTTCTCCTGCTGTGTGCAGTAAAATAAATTAGTTTAATACATTTTAAAGTAGCTGATTTAATTTTTTCATTGACATGTCTGAAGATAACACTTTTTTAATAAATTAGTTTTAAGGTAGTTGGGTTTTAGTGCTTTCATGATTTGCTACCTGCTGTGGAAAACCCAATATACTTTACTAAAATCTTTTTAAAAGTGCCAGCATCAATATTTTCCTCATCTGTATATTGCTGCCCTGGAGATTTGAGTTTCATACACTAAATGTTTATTTTTGAAAATGGGTTTCTTAATGTTTGGTACTGATATACATATGTATATTACACTACTTAGAGCCTAGGAACAAATTCCAAATGGAAAATAAAATCATAGGCAAGAGTTTTCTTTGCCAAAATATTAGCTTAGTTGAGAATGTTTGTTGTCTTTTTTTTTTTAAAGATATTTTACATATTGGAATGGAAGCCTTTTCCCTCTAGGTCACTGGTTCAAATCCAGCCCAAGTAGTTAACCAAAGTAATATCTGATTGTGCTTTGGTTGTCCATGTGAAATCATTTAGTGAACTTGGTCTAGTTCATAGCAGACATATATTCACATCAAAAAAGTCACCATTGCAAATGGTGCCTAAGATGGCAGTAACACTACCAAAGCCAAGAGTGGAATGGATAGGGAGGGGCAGATCTGTGACTGGGATAAATAGTTATTCTACTGAAATCAATGTACTCCTTTCTACAACCAATGTACAAGTATGCCACTCTACAGCTAATCACCTCCATTGGTTGACGCGGAAGGGGTTTTCTTGCAGACCATATTTGGCACTTCTGGTTTTGGTTATAGACACACTAGCCCCTTTTTCTCTCTTGTGTTCTCATTTTTGCATATTAGGAAAAAAAATATTAGGGTTACATATAGAGTAATTTGCTTCCCTTTGATTTAACAAGAATAAACTCTACATTACAGTTCTCTTTGTAGCTAAAGAAAAGTGTGGAAAAATTGATAGTATGGGACCTTTGGTATGTAATATTTATGTTCAAGCTGATCTACAGTCAACATACTCAAGCTGTAAGTTAATTGATGTTGGCACACCAGCATTTAAAATCAGAAAAGTCCATGAAGGACTATCAACCAGACATGGAGAAAAACAAAGATGAAAACCTTTACTCCATTTATTTACATTATTTTCATCTATTAATTAATTCCAATAAAATGCAAAAAACCCCAAACAAACCAAAAAAAAAAAAACCCCACCCAAACAATTGAGAGAGGGATCTTGGATCAGATTTTTTAAGGCACAAAACAGAGCATAAGTAAAACAGGGTTCAACCTTGCTAATGATCATCTTAGTGTTTATTTAGCTCACCCCCCACAAAAATCCATCATTAATTAAAAAATGGGGCCCTTGAATACATTTTCTGATGAGTGGTGTCTACTAAGAAATCCAAATTATGAATGGATTTAGATGGGTAATTTCAAGTATCAGGACAAGCAGGAATTAATTGGATGTTGCACGTCACTATGTAAAGAATGAGCACAATATTCACACATCTCAATTACCTTTACTTCTTTAAAATTAATGGATAAAATAAAGTAAAATGTCAAAATAATTACTCAAGACTGGATAGTGATAAATATAGCTATACACACACACACAAACATACACACCCACATGTTATGGGCCAGATCTTCAACTGGTGTAAACTGACATATATCCATTGATTTCAGTGGAGTTATACAGTTGAATAACTGGACATAGAGATATGCGTGTATGTGTCTCTTTTTCAAATTCAGTAGAAAAGACCATCTTGTCTGAGGGATTTAACAGAGGCCAGTGACTTAATAGCTATTTCAATTTCTTCCAGAGAAATAGGAGAGTCATTCCTTTCCTGAGCATCACAATTAATCTTTCCAAGTGATAGTCCATCAAAATATTTGTCTACTACCAGTGGCAAATAGAAAGCTACAGCACAGTTGGAAAGTGCACCCTATATTCCTCTGCAGTTTCTTTCATTAAGGCCCTATTTCTGACTCCTTGCCCCTGCCCCAGTGGTAAGATCTCATTAAATACATTACATGTGTCATGGAGAATATATTGGATTGACATGTCTACACACAAGTTACTGAAAACACATTTTTATTTTTAATTTTTTTACAAATATAATGGGCAGATTCTAACATCCTGACTCAGCACCTAATTGTGTTCAGTGAGATCAGCAGGAGAAGGCTCCCCTTTGTGCAGCCATGGAGAATGTGTGGGGGAAGAACATTCCATCTCTGCAGCATTCTCTTCTGTGTCTTCAATCCAGGTGGAGGGTCATGGCTCTGCACATGTAAAGAGGACATGCCAGTGGAGGCTGGCTCAGTGCAGAAAGATTGGGGTTCAAGAGAAAACAAGAGGTGGGATTATCCCCAGTAGCATGCTGCATTGGAGCCAGGGAGCCAGGTGGGGAGCCCCAGTGAAGATGGAAGGGCACAACACAGATAGTAAATAAAGGTAGTCTTAAAACATGAGTTTTTGCTATAGAATAAAAACTCTCTTATTCCTTCCAGAAAAAATGACCATATTGGGCTCGATTTGCCACTCAAACTGGTGAAAAAAGAATGCTTACTAACCTTTTATAACTGTTGTTCTTTGAGATGTGTTGCACATATCCATTCCACTCTTGGTGTGCATGCACCCTGCGCACAGTTACTGGTAATTTTTCACTCAGTGTCACTGGCATTGATGTCAAAGGCCCAGTCAAACCCCAAGCCACCTCAGTTCCTTTTTTGCAGAAACTCTGATGCAGAGGAGTAGGACAACACATCTTAAAGAAAAACAGTTATGAAAGGTAACTATTTTTTCTTCTTTGAGTGATTACACATGTGCATTCCACTTTTGGTGACTCCCAAGCAGTTAAACAGGCAGAGGGATCAGAGTTCATGTACACAGAGATTGCAGTACAGCTCAACCAAAGTTGGCATCATCCCTTGAGTACTGAGTGGTGGTGTAATGGGAGGAGAAAGTGTGCACTAATGACCAGGTTGGTGCTTTGCAAGCGTCAAGGATAAGTATCTGTGCTAGAAATGCTGCAGGGGATGCTTGTGATCTTGCAGAGTGGGCAGTCAGCTTGTATGTAGGAGAGATGCCTGCCCGATCATAACATGCCTGGATACAAGAAAATATCCAACATGAAATTCTCTGTCAGGAGATCGGAAGACCTTTCATTCTGTTCACTATCGCCATGAAGAATTGAGCAGATCGCCAAAACGGTTTGGTCCTGTCTATGAAGACCGCCAGTGCTCATCTAACATCCAATGTGTTTAGTCATTGCTTGTCCCAATTTGTGTGAGATTTGGGATAAAATAAAGACAAGTAAATTGATACATTGATATGAAAATTTGCAACTACTTTAGGGAGAAACCTTATCTGAGGGTGTAAGAACACTTTATCTTTAAAAGAAGACAGTGTACGGCGGTTCAGATATGAGGGCGCACAGTTGGGAGGTCCTTCTGGGAGAAGTGATAACAATTAGGAAAACCACCTTCAGGAAAGGTGCAGTAAGGAGTACATTGCTAGAGACTCAAATGGTGCTCCCAAGATTAGACAAAACTAAGTTAAAGTCCCAGTATTTCCAGGCCTTAAAGGAATTTAATTTTCCTATCATTAGAACAGTTATCTATGTGAGGTTAGAAAGCTGATATTTCTGCCAGGTGAACCTTGATAGAAAAAATTGCTAAGCCTTGCTATTTCAGGTGCACTAGAGAGTCGACTATTTGTTGGGATGGACAAATGCATTGGTGAGACTCTGATTTGACAATCCCAGATAGAGAACTGTTTCCATTTTCACAGATAATCCTCCACCAGGGACACCTTTCTGCTACCTAGGAAGACCTGGTGAACTTGCTCAGAACAAGCCTGCTCTTTGTGAATTAACCATGAAGCTTCCAGGCCATCAAATGAATGGATCAGAGGTTTGGGTGGAGCAGCCGACCTTGGTCCTGAGAGATCAAGTCTGGGTTCAACAGGAGTGAGATTAGAGATTGGAGAGATCCAGTAGAGTGCAAAACCATATTTGGCAGGGCCATATTGGGGCTATTACTATAACCCAGGTGTGGTTCCACTTGATCTTTAGTAGCACTCAGTGTAGGAGTGGGACTGGGGGAAAAGCATAATAAAGTTTTCCAGGGTAGCAGGAAGACATCTGAGATAGAACCTGGCCTGTGGCCTTGTGGAGAGCAGAAGTGGTGACAATTTCTGTTGTTCTTGTTCACAAGTATATATCTATTTATTTGGGGAGTCCCCCACTACTGGAAATATGCATCTGACAAACAGGTTTCTTCCCAATATGAAGTAGGAGAGCCTGACAGGCAAGACAAATCACCTGGAGCTCTCTGACATTCATATGAAGGGCGAGCTGAGTTAAGGACCAAAGACCCTGAGTTTGGAAGGGCCCCAAGTGAGCTTCCCACCCAAGAGCCAATGTATCTGAGACCAGAGTCATCAACGGTCGAGGAAGGAGGAGGGGAATACCCGCACAAACATTGAGAGGATTCAACCACCAATTCAGAGAAATTAGAGTCTGCAAAAATACCATGAGCACAGTGTCCAAGTGCTAGGGTGACCAGACGTCCCGATTTAATCAGTACTGTCCCGATATTTGCTTGTTTGTCCCACGTCCCAACCAATGTTCGATCGGGACGCTGGAGAAACAATCAATTTTGCCCTCCGCTCCCGCACACAGGCGGAGCCCACAGGGGCTCATGCCCACCCCCGCCCCGACTCTGCCCACTCCTCCCCCCATTGGATCCCTCCCCAAATCCCCGCCCTGGCCCTGCCCCCAGCCACGCCCCCTCACTGCCCCATTGGATCCCTCCACAAAACACCGCCTCTTTCCCAAGCACGCTGCATTCCTCCTCCCTCCCAGGCTTGCGCCGATCAGTTGTATGGCGGCGCAAGTGCTGGAGGGAGGCCCAGGGGACGCAGGGGAGGGCGGGGTGAGTGAGTCTGGCCTGGCCCCAAGCGCAGGCAGGAGGGCGGTGCGGTACCTGCCGGGGCAGCCCCGGGTCCAGCCTGGGGAACCGGCTCCCCATAAGTGCCCATGGGTGGGGGTGGGGGGCAGCAGCTGCCCGCGCGGGGACTCCGACGGGGCTTCACCTCCCGCCACGTGCGCACCGCCCTGCATGGCGGGCTGTAAGGAAACCCCGCCCTGGGGCGGAGGCAGCGGCAGTCCCGTTCGTTCCCCTGCGGGACCCAAGCGGGATGGGGGGGCTGGGGCCTGCTGCCCCCACTCCAGGGCTGCCCGCTGTGCTCTGCAGGGGCAGGTGGGCGCGGGCCGGGCCCGGGCACACTCGGGGTGACGGGATTGCGCCGCCCCACAGGGCGGGCTATAGGGAAACCCCGCCCCGGGGCGGAGGCAGCGGCAGCCCCGTTTGTTCTCCTGTGGGACCCGAGCGGGACGGGGGGGCTGGGGCCTGCTGCCCCCACTCCGTGGCCACCCGCGGGATTGCATAAGGTGGAAACGAGGCGAGCTGGTGTGGGGTGGGGGTGGGGAGGCACTCCGGCGGCTTTTTTTTTTTTTGCTCCGCTGCCTCCCGCCCCCCCGCGTCCCGATATTTCAGTTTTGTCATCTGGTCGCCATACCAAGTGCAGATGGCTTGGCAAATATGCTGAGGCAAGCCATGTCGGAAGGGGTCTGAGGTGCAGCCTAATGTGCTGTACTACATGTGTGCACGAGGCCATATGCCCTTGGAGCCTCACACAGTTTCTGGCTGTCATGATCATATGAATCAAATAGATTGGAATCTTGACTCTGGGAGGATCGCTCTGGCTTGGGTACAGTCCAATGCAGCCCTATAAACTCTGTTTTCTGCACTAGGCAAAGGATAGAGTAATAGAATAATTTGGCCATGTCTGTCTTGTGGAGGAGTCTATCATATGCACTGCTCTTTCAAAGCAAATACTTATATTCAAATCAATGGCACTAACTAACGAATGGGAATCTGTTCCATAAGTCAAACAGAAGGTACCACGGTGGTGCTAGTTAGTAAAATATATAAGAAAAATAGAAATAAGGAAAACTAGGTTAAAGAAAATTAAAATAAACCATTTATTTATTTATGATTGCTATCATTTTAGCTGATATAATACAAATAATTGCCCATATTATACATGCAACTTAAGCTCCCTAAAAGTAATTAAATTACAATAAATGAAAATACACCACCTGTCCTCTACAAAATACCAGATGACAGAAAAAGCAGCAACCCCTGTCCTTCTCCACCCAAAGTCCCATGTCCTCAGCTTCTTCCGGGAGCCTTAAAAATGGGGGGCTCACTACAGTATGCCCTGAATTTCAGCATTTGAGATATGTTTAACCATGGTATTGGATTAATACAGATGGTTTCTATGAGATAACACCACGAGAGTAGTGGGGTGAAGGAGAATATCAGGTAAGGATACTTTTTCTTGCTCATGATATTCTTTTTTTAGAGCACTACATTCTGCAGTCTCTTTCACAGAAGCTGCAGGTTCAACATAGCCATTGGTAATTTATTATCTGCTAATTATGGCATGTTATTCTGAATTACATTTTTCATCTTTGTGCCTTCCCCCTGGCATGATGACTGCCATTTACTTTAAAAATTTATAAGCAACAGAAATATGAAGAAAATAAAGGTCAGGTGGAACGTTAACATCCAAGGGACTTCGTCGAAGATCAGACACTCTAGTTTTCCTTCTGTGTACACATCAAAAAGTGCTGATTGTGTTCTTCATCACATTTTTCTGCTCAGGAGAGCCAAGGCCTTTATAGATAAGTGTTTTAACATAGGCTGAAATTACCTTGGATGCACAACAAAAAATATGCAAATTACTGTGGTAATAGTAAAGCTTTTGACACCAAAGTAATTAAATGCTTGGTTTTAATGTGCAAATGAAACATCAAATCTAAAACATTCCTCTTTGTTTTGCTGTTTCAAGTTTTAAGTATAAGGTGGATTAAGATATGTGCATGATGGACTGCATGGTAAATTGTTGATTACAGTTGTACATTCTGCTACTGTTGTTGGTACCACCAGGGAGGAAGGAGGATTGCAGGAGGAAGAAAGGGTAATTTTTGTTTTTCATAATTCAAAATGTATCTTTAGTTGTTAGTTAAATTAGTGGTGGCTGAACCTCAAAAGCTGAACCACAAGAAATCAGAAAATGTAGATATACCAGGAGGAATTATTTATCTGCATATCTCTCCCCAAATCAATTCTCTGGCATTGCAGGAGCCTGAGGCATTGGTGCACCTCAGTCCCTCCTGTTCTCTAACTGTAGCATACAATAGTTTAGGCTCCTGAGGGCTGTAATGCTTTAGTCTAACCCAGGTTATTAGGCTTACTACAGGGGTAACTTGGTGGTGTTTAATAGGCTGTGTTGTGCAGGTCAGACTGATGGTCCTTTTCAGGCCTTAAACTCTATGACTATTTATTTTATTAATATAATATAATACCAAATCTGAATGCTATTTTATTTCAGCCCAATGTTTATATTATTTCCTTTCAGTAATAAGGAACTGGTCCCACAGTTATTGGGGACAATTGTGGCATGCAATAATGTCAATTCTTAATCAACCTGCATATTACTAAATGTCTCCCTCACATGATTTCCCAATACTCTTCTGTTGGTATTGTCACCATTCAGGTCAACTGCATCTGTATTCCCTCCCCCCGACCCGTGATCCAGCCCAGGCACCCACCTTTAGGCTTCTGCCTCTGAGCTGTCCCTTCTCTTGGGTGGAGACCTGTGTCTCTCTACTTCCTGAGCAGGGTTTTTCCAGGCTGCACAGCTCCCACTAGACACTATATTATTCCCCAGGGGAAGCCAGCCTGCCTAAGCAGGTGAGCATCTGTGCTCTGCTTACTCTTCAGAGGCTATGAACAATGTAATTGCCAGCGGTTATGAGCTACCTGACAGATTTTCCTAAGCAAGCACGTTACTGAGAAAACATTAAAAACAATAAAATGGTCT
This sequence comes from Terrapene triunguis, assembly GCF_002925995.2. Classification (NCBI taxonomy): domain Eukaryota; kingdom Metazoa; phylum Chordata; order Testudines; family Emydidae; genus Terrapene; species Terrapene triunguis. The sequence goes on from NW_020664389.1 coordinate 6,501,076, forward strand.
ACACACATGGTAATACGCTTACCAGACATCACCCCGAAGTCCAGCAAGGGTACTGGTAGGAGTCTGTACGTCAAGCCCCACAAAGGGTTTTTTGTTTTTTTTTGGTTAAAAGTTCATACCAGCTTTAGCTCAGAACACGCACACCCATGAATGAGTTAGTCTTTCCTTTATACAGAGTGGGCCTTTGAACTTCAGATTCTGGGAACAGGTAGAAAATGGTCCCCTCTGCAGAGCAGGGATTTTGCATAACTGGAGGTGGGACCCTTAACTTTAAATTAGGATGAAACTAAACCATCAATAGCAATGGCAAATCAAAATGAACCAAATTCAAATTCTTTTTAATGGTTAATAGAAGGCCAATTAAGTCTACATAATATATGTATTTTAGTTTAGAGATTAAAGGCCAGATTCTATTTTTTGGTTAAATCTGTGTCCCTTTGTTGGCCCATGAATTTACACTGGATGAGGATCTGGCCCTAAACTCAAAATATGTTGTATAAATTAGTAAATATAATCCCTCATTTAGGGCCATAAACTCATATGCATGAAGACATATGTAGATTTTATTTTTATAGTGCCTGCTTTATACCCAGTAGACCATAAATGCTCAATAGCTCTTATGATAAAGGTTTCTAACTAGGACATCTGATAAGTTGGTTCTGGTGACTGCAGAGAAGTGTGAGGACAGCAAAGGGTGCATGAGGATGAGAAAGATGGTGGGAAATATGGACAGGGCTTTCTCCATCTCTACCTCTGATACCAGCTAAGAAGAATACCAGACCACAGTAGTCTGGAGAGAGGATGGTTTTGCAGTGAAGGCACTGGACTGGAACTTGAGAGATCTCTGTTCAGCTCCCAGCTCTGCCACGGACTTCCAATATGACGTTGGGTAAATGACCCACAAAAGGGATCCTCCACCTCTGAGGTGAGTGCGCTAACTACAAGGCACTAGAGTCATCCTAATTTATTCTCTGTCCCCATTAATATTGAATTATTCAATTATTTAATTAAAGTGGAACAACTTCAGTAGGGGGGAGTGAGGGAAAGCCACATCAGAGTATCCTATAGCCCAGCATCTAGGACTGTCACATGAGAGGTGACAGATCCCTGTTCCACTCCTGTCTCCTCATCAAGCAGAGGGGGCACTTGAACAGGGGGTCTCCCAGTCCCAGGTGAGTTGCCTAACCATTAGGTTAAAGGTTTTAAGGAAGCTCCTCCCCCACCCATCCCCTGACTGTTGTGGTGAAGTTCGGTGGTCTTTGAGCTTGCGATTTAGGTGTCTGAACACCTATCTTTACCCTGGTTCATGAATCGCTCTCTGGCTTAGGCTGAAGATAGGCTCCCGGGTGCCTAGAGTGAGGCAGCAGTGTGCATGCTTAGAGGCAGAAACATAGACGCTTACGTAACTTTTACCACAAACATTCTGGCTCTAAGTGAGTTCAGGCACTTACAAGGTTAGACAATGGGAGTGTTGCGGTTTGCAGTGATGCCTAATAACAGGACTTAGGACCTAAGTACTTTTGTGGATCCCCCCCTTAATCTCTCTGTGCTAGAATGACAATACATCCTGTTTTGGCTGAGACAGTCTCTTTTTTTAAGCCCTGTCCCAGCTGTCCCAACTTTTTTTGCAGAAGTGGGCATTTGTCCTGTTTGAACTTGCCGACTTGATCAGTTTGACTATCTTGTCTATTTAGACTGGAAGTTCTTCAGGGCTGTCACTGTGTTCGAGAATTTTTTTTCATCTTGTTGATGATTGTAAACACTGCTGGTACAGTATAATGTTTGTTAGGAGTAATAATTCTTTGTCTCTACCTCCCTTTCTGCAACAATAAATCACGATCCAGATTGCAAAGCAAAACATGAAATGCTTTTCTAAACCTGTTCAGTACTGCATGATTACAAACTGTAGTCACTGGCTAAGTAGAATAAATGCTATCGTTGGTTTCTGAAGGAAATTAAGTTGGAACCTGTCCAGTCACCAACCTCATGCAAAAAGCTCGAACTTTTCAAATCCCTAGTTGATATTACATGCTGACATACTATATAGGTACAGAATTTGACAGAGCTAATAAAGCTATTTAAATGTATAATTATTGAAATTACCCATATTCCCTTGGTTTAATGGTGTTCACTAAATTGGCATGCATAATTTATGCCATTATTGCTGTCAACCATCAATCCAAATGTGAGACAGCAACATATAAACTAAATGACAGAATAAAGCATTTAGGAGTTTATTCAGAACAACATCATCATAAACGATGGCATTGAAAATTTTCATATTTTTTGTCAGTCTCTGCATGATGAACTGTATTATCGTCTATGGAATTTTATTTGTGGTATTACTGTATAAACCTCTTTGATAAACAATTTAGAAGACAATAACTATAGTACTTTGCAAAGAGACACCGGGGCAAGATTTGTACTACAGGTCAGTGTTATTATTCCCCTCCCCTCCCCCTTTTTTGTTATTAGTTAAAATTTCAGTGTCCTATTCAAATGTCAGTCATTTTACGGGAAAACAGAATCTTAACATTTTACACATTCATGCCTTATGTGAATCCAATAAAAAATTACACTAAGCAAACAAAATCCCAGCTACTATTCTGTTGATTTAGAATAATAATAAAGATATTTTATACTATACATTTAAGCCAAAAATTGCTTTTTAAAAAAAAAAACTCTGTCCTTCACGCATCTGAACAGTGATCTGCATCCATTTCCATAGCTTGAAGGTGCTTTAGAATTCATAGTATTAATCAAAATGCCAGAGCACGTTATAGAAGGATTAAAATGACCAAACCTCATTTCACAGGGCTTGCTACACTGTGATATTTGTTATGTTTACATTTCTAAACTGAGACTCCTCTAAACAACAAATACCATGTGACGTTGTAAATTTCTTTTACAAGGTGATTACAGAGAAATGAGGAAACCTACAAATGGAAACTAAGGAGAAACTTATGAGTTATTTTTGGCTCACCACAATGAATTACTGAATCATTTTAAATGTTCTGGGAAGGAAAGGATCTGTCTTTAGTTTGATATTTCCTATGTAACATTCCTATATTGAAAGCATTTCAGAGCAAGGAACTTGTCTAAGGTCTTTTTTTCCCCCTCGTGCTCCTACACCTATATATATATATATATAAAGGGTGTTCAGAACAAATATAATCAGTGAAAATGTTAAAATAGAGTAATTTGTATACATCCCTTTAGCGGAAAAATTGAAATTAAATATGTATACTAAAGTAAAGAAATATATTTGTACAATCAGTTAAAATATACTACCATGGTATTCCCACATCTTTTGTCTTAAGACTAATGTGTTAGGACAGTGATTTCTAGAAGACAAATAACTATAAATCTTATAAGACATGAGAAACAATGATAACAATAATAAACTAATTGTTGAAATGGAAGTTTTAAATAGGAAGCAAAGAGCTAATAAAATTCATGTTAATTGGTGAACTCGAAACTAGAACTACATCCTTTTCCACTGATATTCCGATTATTTGTGAAACACACTGGACTGGAAGTGGCCAACACTCCATAAAGCACCATAACCGGGGCCGGTTTTGTTCAATATCTTCATTAATGATCTGGAGGATGGCGTGGACTCAGCAAGTTTGCAGATGACACTAAACTGGGAGGAGTGGTAGATATGCTGGAGGGTAGGGACAGGATACAGAGGGACCTAGACAAATTAGAGGATTGGGCCAAAAGAAACCTGATGAGGTTCAACAAGGACAAGTGCAGAGTCCTGCACTTAGGACGGAAGAATCCCATGCACTGTTACAGACTAGGGACCGAATGGCTAGGAAGCAGTTCTGCAGAAAAGGACCTAGGGGTTACAGTGGCCGAGAAGCTGGATATGAGTCAGTGTGCCCTTGTTGCCAAGAAGGCTAATGACATTCTGGGCTGTATGAGTAGGGGCATTGCCAGCAGATCGAGGGACATGATCGTTCCCCTCTATTCGACATTGGTGAGGCCTCATCTGGAGTACTGTGTCCAGTTTTGGGCCCCACACTACAAGAAGGATGTGGAAAAATTGGAAAGAGTCCAGCGGAGGGCAACAAAAATGATTAGGGGTCTGGAGCACATGACTTATGAGGAGAGGCTGAGGGAACTGGGATTGTTTAGTCTGCAGAAGAGAAGAATGAGGGGGGATTTGATAGCTGCTTTCAACTACCTGAAAGGGGATTCCAAAGAAGATGGATCTAGACTGTTCTCAGTGGTAGCAGATGACAGAACAAGGAGTAATGGTCTCAAGTTGCAGTTGGGGAGGTTTAGGTTGGATATTAGGAAAAACGTTTTCACTAGGATGGTGGTGAAGCACTGGAATGGGTTACCTAGGGAGGTGGTGAAATCTCCTTCCTTAGAGGTTTTTAAGGTCAGGCTTGACAAAGCCCTGGCTGGGATGATTTAGTTGGGAATTGGTCCTGCTTCGAGCAGGGGGTTGGACTAGATGACCTCCTGAGGTCCCTTCCAACCCTGATATTCTATGATTCTATGATAAAATCATTTGAGCTGGAAGGACAGACAATGGTAACAAGGAGTTGCCTTCAAGTTATCAGAAAACTCTTACAACTCTTTGAAACACTATAGGTGGATCTCTTCATGCATAATGATCATTGAATTACAAGGGAAACATAGCCCTGTGACTACCATACAAGTCTGTGCACCCACAACAGATGCAGAAGACCGTGCCATAAACCAACTTTACAATGAACATCAAACATATTTCACAAACCCATTTAGAGATCTTTTGCTCATAACAGGATCTTAATGCCAAGATTGGAAATAATAACTCAGAGTGGGAGAACATCAAGGGGAAAGGAGGAATAGGATTAAAAAATGAGTGAGGCAATAGATGGATAGTTCAGGTGAAGCAAGAATTTGTTTATAACAAACAGCATTTCATAGATTCATAGATTCTAGGACTGGAAGGGACCTCGAGAGGTCATCGAGTCCAGTCCCCTGCCCGCATGGCAGGACCAAATACTGTCTAGACCATCCCTGATAGACATTTATCTAACCTACTCTTAAATATCTCCAGAGATGGAGATTCCACAACCTCCCTAGGCAATTTATTCCAGTGTTTAACCACCCTGACAGTGAGGAACTTTTTCCTAATGTCCAACCTAGACCTCCCTTGCTGCAGTTTAAGCCCATTGCTTCTTGTTCTATCCTTAGAGGCTAAGGTGAACAAGTTTTCTCCCTCCTCCTTATGACACCCTTTTAGATACCTGAAAACTGCTATCATGTCCTCTCTCAGTCTTCTCTTTTCCAAACTAAACAAACCCAATTCTTTCAGCCTTCCTTCATAGGTCATGTTCTCAAGACCTTTAATCATTCTTGTTGCTCTTCTCTGGACCCTCTCCAATTTCTCCACATCTTTCTTGAAATGCGGTGCCCAGAACTGGACACAATACTCCAGCTGAGGCCTAACCAGAGCAGAGTAGAGCGGAAGAATGACTTCTCGTGTCTTGCTCACAACACACCTGTTAATACATCCCAGAATCATGTTTGCTTTTTTGCAACAGCATCACACTGTTGACTCATATTTAGCTTGTGGTCCACTATAACCCCTAGATCCCTTTCTGCCGTACTCCTTCCTAGACAGTCTCTTCCCATTCTGTATGTGTGAAACTGATTTTTTCTTCCTAAGTGGAGCACTTTGCATTTGTCTTTGTTAAACTTCATCCTGTTTAACTCAGACCATTTCTCCAATTTGTCCAGATCATTTTGAATTATGACCCTGTCCTCCAAAGCAGTTGCAATCCCTCCCAGTTTGGTATCATCCGCAAACTTAATAAGCGTACTTTCTATGCCAATATCTAAGTCGTTAATGAAGATATTGAACAGAGCCGGTCCCAAAACAGACCCCTGCGGAACCCCACTCGTTATGCCTTTCCAGCATGATTGGGAACCATTAATAACAACTCTCGGAGTACGGTTATCCAGCCAGTTATGCACCCACCTTATAGTAGCCCTATCTAAATTGTATTTGCCTAGTTTATCGATAAGAATATCATGCGAGATCGTATCAAATGCCTTACTAAAGTCTAGGTATACCACATCCACAGCTTCTCCCTTATCCACAAGACTCGTTATCCTATCGAAGAAAGCTATCAGATTGGTTTGACATGATTTGTTCTTTACAAATCCATGCTGGCTGTTCCCTATCACCTTACCACCTTCCAAGTGTTTGCAGATGATTTCCTTAATTACTTGCTCCATTATCTTCCCTGGCACAGAAGATGGCACAGAACCCTTTCCTGGGTTGTTTTTATTTCCCTTTTTATAGATGGGCACTATATTTGCCCTTTTCCAGTCTTCTGGAATCTCTCCCGTCTCCCATGATTTTCCAAAGATAATAGCTAGAGGCTCAGATACCTCCTCTATTAGCTCCTTGAGTATTCTAGGATGCATTTCATCAGGCCCTGGTGACTTGCAGGCATCTAACTTTTCTAAGTGATTTTTAACTTGTTCTTTTTTTATTTTATCTGCTAAACCTACCCACTTCCCATTAGCATTCACTATGTTAAGCATTCCTTCAGACTTCTCGGTGAAGACCGAAACAAAGAAGTCATTAAGCATCTCTGCCATTTCCAAGTTTCCTCTTATTGTTTCTCCCTCTTCACTAAGCAGTGGGCCTACCCTGTCTTTGGTCTTCCTCTTGCTTCTAATGTATTGATAAAAAGTCTTCTTGTTTCCCTTTATTCCCGTAGCTAGTTTGAGCTCATTTTGTGCCTTTGCCTTTCTAATCTTGCCCCTGCATTCCTGTGTTGTTTGCCTATATTCATCCTTTGTAATCTGTCCTAGTTTCCATTTTTTATATGACTCCTTTTTATTTTTTAGATCATGCAAGATCTCGTGGTTAAGCCAAGGTGGTCTTTTGCCACATTTTCTATCTTTCCTAACCAGCAGAATAGCTTGCTTTTGGGCCCTTAATAGTGTCCCTTTGAAAAACTGCCAGCTCTCCTCAGTTGTTTTTCCCCTCAGTCTTGATTCCCATGGGACCTTACCTATCAGCTCTCTGAGCTTACCAAAATCCGCCTTCCTGAAATCCATTGTCTCTATTTTGCTGTTCTCCCTTCTACCCTTCCTTAGAATTGCAAACTCTATGATTTCATGATCACTTTAACCCAAGCTGCCTTCTACTTTCAAATTCTCAACGAGTTCCTCCCTATTTGTTAAAATCAAGTCTAGAACAGCTTCCCCCCAGTAGCTTTTTCAACCTTCTGAAATAAAAAGTTGTCTGCAATGCAGTCCAAGAATTTGTTGGATAGTCTGTGCCCCGCTGTGTTATTTTCCCAACATATATCTGGATAGTTGAAGTCCCCTATCACCACCAAATCTTGGGCTTTGGATGATTTTGTTAGTTGTTTAAAAAAAGCCTCATCCACCTCTTCCACCTGGTTAGGTGGCCTGTAGTAGACTCCTAGCATGACATCACCCTTGTTTTTTACCCCTTTTAGCCTAACCCAGAGACTCTCAACACTTCCATCTCCTATGTCCATCTCTACCTCAGTCCAAGTGTGGAGTTTCAGCAGAGTCAAGTCCATAAAGAAATATGGATTTCTAACAATGGTACCACAAAATATATGATCAACTTCATCTTAGGAAGACAATGCTGGAAAACAAACATATGAGACTGCAAGATCTATAAACAGCCTAAACAAAAACTCGGGCCATCAGGCAGTGATTGCTACAGTCAGGTCAGAGTTAAGACTTCAACATTTGCAAAAGAAGATAAGACTTTATAATGTCAAACCTTGGAGAAATACAGACAATGCAGTGTCCTTTCAGAATACCATCAGTGGCTTCTTTGCCCCATTTTAGATCTAGATGACACAACAATAAAACAAGTCTGGCAGAGGCAAAAGATATCATTCATGCCACGAGCGAGGAGGTTTTAGGGATGCGGTCATATCCAAAAAGGAAAGACTGGGTGACACCAGAGGATGAAAACCTATTAAGAAGAAAAAAGGAAACATATCAGGAACATCTGAAAGCTGAAGATTGTTTTTCCACTCAGGGCAAATACAGACAGATAAAAACGAACTAAAAATACCGGTAAAAAAAGCTAAGAAAAATTGGCTCGAGAGAGAAGGCGAACAGCTTGAAAAACATTTTCCAAAAAGTAATGCAAGAGTCCTTTTTCAGAAAGTTACTACTATCAAAGAAGTTAGCACCTGCAACAAGTCAGCTATGAGATGTTCATGGAAATTATATGGTAGATTTCAAAAGCTTGAAAGAATATTTTCATCATCTGTTGAACAAGAATAGTCAAATTGACCCAGCTGTCCTTCAGGCCATCAGCTGCAAAAGTAATAACAAACAACAACACGTATCGGAAGCAGAAATTGAAGCCGCAATCAGGTCCCTGAAAATCAAGACACCTGGTCCAGATGGTGTATCACCAGAAGTGTTAAAACATGGTGAAAAAAGCATGATCATGCTTCTTTGCAAACTATTTAACCTCATTTGGATGAAAGGTGAAGTCCCTGAAGACTGGCAGGCAACACTCAATGACTTTTTTCCACTCTTTAAGAAAAGTGACCCGACAGATTGCAATAAGTCTCATGAGCATTCCTAGCAAGGCATTCTGGAGAGTGATTCTTGGCTGAATGAAAAGAAGAGCAGAGGAAATCCTTTGAGTCAAAAGCTGGCTTTGGACATGGACATTCCATTCCACCTTTTGTCAAACCTTTGAGAGGCACATAAAGTTCAATGAACCCGTTTTGCACATTTGTTGACAATAAGAAAGCATTCTACTTAGGGCTATCAAGTGATTAAAAAAATTAATCATGATTAATTGTGTGATTAATCACACTGTTAGACAATAATAGAATACCATTTATTTAAATAGTTTTCGATGTTTTCTACATTCTCAAATATATTGATTTCAGTTACAACACAGAATACAAAGTGTATAGTGCTCACTTTATATTTATTTATGATTACAAGTATTTGCACTGTAAAAATACAAAAGAAATAGTATTTTTCAATTCATCTAATACAAGTATTGTAGTGCAATCTCCTTATCAGGAAAGTTGAACTTACAAATGTAGAATTATGTACCAAAAAACCTGCATTCAAAAATAAAACAATGTAAAATTTTAGAGCCTGCAAGGCCACTCAGTCCTACTTCTTGTTCAGCCAATCCCTCTGACAAACAAGTTTGTTTACATTTGCAAGAGTTAATGCTGCCCCCTTCTTGCTTACAATGTCACCTGAAAGTGAGAATAGGCATTCTCATGGCACTGTTGTAGCCGGCGTCACAAGAAATTTACATGTCAGATGAGCTAAAGATTCATATGTCTCTTCATGCTTCAACCACCATTCAAGGGGACATGCATCCATGCTGATGACGGGTTCTGCTTGATAACAATCCAAAGCAGTGCAGACCGATGCATGTTCATTTCCATTATGTGAGTCAGATGCCACCAGCAGAAGGTTGATTATCTTTTTTGGTGGTTTGGATTCTGTAGTTTCTGCATCAGAGTGTTGCTCTTAAGACTTCTGAAAGCATGCTCCACACCTCATCCCTCTCAGATTTTGGAAGGCACTTCAGATTCTTAAACCTCGAGTCGAGTGCTGTAGCTATCTTTTGAAATCTCACATTAGTACCTTCTTTTCTTTTGTCAAATCTGTGAAAGTGTTCTTAAAATGAACAACATGCGCTGAGTCTAGGGTTGCCAGGTGTCTGGTTTTCGACTGGAACACCCGGTCAAAAAGGGACCCTGGCAGCTCTGGTCAGCACTGCAGACTGGGACGTTAAAAGTCCAACAGTTAGTGCTGCAGGGCTAAGTCAGCCTAGTCCCTACTTGTCCTGGCAGCGCGCTGCTCCCTGGAAATGGCCAGCAGGTCTGGCTTCTAGGTGGGGGGGTGCAGCTCCGAGCACCAGCTCCGCACTCCCATTGGCCAGGAACCACGGCCAGTGGGAGCTGGTGCCTACAGGCAAGAGGAATGTGTGAAGCCTTCTGCCCCCCTCCCCCCCCTGCCTAGGAGCCGGACCTGCTGGCCGCTTCCGGGGTGCAGCGTGCTACCAGGACAGGCAGGGAGCCTGCTTTAGCCCCGCTACGCCACTGGCCAGGAGCTGCCGGAGGTAAGCCTGTGCCCCAACCCCGAGTCCCCGCCCCAGCCCTGAGCCCCCGCCCAAACCCGGAACCCCCTCCTGCACCCCAAGCCCCTCATCTCTGGCCCCACCCCAAAGCCTGAACCCCCGGCCCTGAGCCCGTAGCCCCTCCCATACCTCAACCCCCTGTCTCAACCCGCAGCCCCCTCCCTCACCCTGGACCCCTCTTTTATGGCCCCACCCTGGAGCCCACATCCCCAGTTAGAGGCCTCACCCTCTCCCGCACCCCAACCCCCTTCCCCAGCCCAGTGTAAGTGAGCGAGGGTGGGGGAGAGCAAGCCACTGAGGGAGGGGAAATGTAGGTGAGCTGGGGCGAGGCCTCAGAGAAGGGTAGGGCCTCAGGAAATGGGCAGGGCTAGGGTGTTTGGTTTTGTGCGATTAAGAAGTTGGCAATTGTGGCTGGGTCACCGTCTGAGACCGCTATAACATGAAATATACAGCAGAATGCGGGTAAAACAGAGCAGGGGACATATAATTGTCCCCCAAGGAGTTCAGTCACAAATGTAATTAACAAATTATTTTTTAATCAGCACCATTAGCATGGAAGCATGTCCTCTGGAATGGTGGCCAAAACATGAAGGGGCCTACAAATGTTTAGTATATCTAGCATGTAAATACCTTGCAATGCCGGCTACAAAAGTGCCATGCAAGTGCCTGTTCTCACCTTCAGGTGACATTATAAACAAGAAGCAGGCAGTATTATCTCCTGCGAATGTAAACAAACTTGTTTGTCTGAGCGTTTGGTTGAACAAGAAGTAGGACTGAGTGGACTTGTAGGCTCTGAAGTTTTACATTGTTTTGTTTTTGAGTGCAGTTATGTAACCAAAAAAAAATCTACATTTGTAAATTGCACTTTCACGACAAAGAGATTGCACTACAGTACTTATATGAGGTAAATTGAAAAATACTTTCTTTTTTTTATCATTTTTACAGTGCAGATATTTGTAATCAAAAATAATATACACCTTGATTTCAATTACAACACAATATATATGAAAATGTAGGAAAACATCCAAAATACTTAATATATTTCAATTGGTATTCTATTGTTTAACAGTGTGATTAAAACTGCGATTAATCACAATTAATTTATTTTACTGTGATTAATTTTTTTGGGTTAAACACGTGAGTTAACTGTGATTAATCGACAGCCTTAATTCTACTCCATTAACAGAGAAGCTCTATGGAAAGTACTCAAGTGGTATGGTTTTAGCTGTAAACTGGTTCAAATACTACTGAGTCTGTACAACATAGCTTGGCATGCCATAAGAATCAATGGTGAGCTGACTGTGGTCTGTAGTCAAAACTGATGTCAAACAGTGTTCTATGCTCAGTCCAGTACTTTTGCTCTATGCTTAGAAAACATCTCACCCAACTCCCTTGACAACATTGATGGAGGCAGCATGATTACTTTGACTTTGCACAGGATATTGTAATGATGCCTACAGAGCAATACAGCCAAGAAGCAGCAACCAATTAGTACAAACCGCCAGAGAATGGGATTAAGAATCAATGAACAAATGACCAGGCTAATGGTAATATCAAAAATCAAGAAATTGGCTAAACTAGTCATTAATGGTGTAGATGTTGAACAAGTAGAGATCTTCCACTACTTGGTTCCATCATAATATCTTCTAAGAAGATGACATCGACAAGCAGACAGCTACTGCCAGCAGAAAGTTTGCATGCCCAACTAAAAACTTTTGGAACCTTAAATCAGTGTCCATGACAGCTAAAACCAGACTATATACAACACTCATTGTACCCACATTTTTTTTTTTTTACAGTTTTGGAACATGGGTACTGACAAAGCATCTGGAGCAGAAGCTGCGAACCGCTGAAATGAGGTGGCTGCACCATATTTTAGGCATGACAAGGCTGGATAGACTAAGAAATGATGATATCCATAGAAGATTGAAAATGCAATGTGTGACTACAGTAATCAAAAAGAGCTATATATAGTGGTTTGGCCATGTTGCTAGAACGACCCCAGAGTGACTGCCTAAATTGTTCTTTATGGAAAAGTGCATGGCGTTAGTCGCTGTCGATGTCCAAGGAGAGAGTGGTATAGCACAATATATAAAACTATCCAGGGTCCCCTAACAGGCTTACATGGCAGCTTAAAACAAACGTAGATGGAATCTGCTCATAACGACGACCCTACCCAACCTTGGGAAAAGGAGGACGATGATGATGATGATGATGATAAAATTGATTCAGATGAACAGGCATTCATTAAAAATATACTTTGACCTTATCTGTACATTTCTACAGCTGAACAGTTGCTCACATCTAGTCACTACCCATCAAACTGAGCAATGGCAGTACCTTTTCAAGACATTAAAAATGTTCTTTTGGCTACAAGTAATAGGAGCAAAATAGCTTTCCTTTTGAAGCTTTTGCTTTAGTCATAGATAGATTACCTAGAATGGCCAATGACCTGAAGAAGGACACAGACATATTCAAAACATGTCTAAGAACCAAAGGCATTAATCCACATGTGAGAGCAATCATAGAATAAATGCATTTAAGGTGCCAGGATCTTGATGGCACCTTAAATGGGGAGAGGATAATGCTTACATACTAAGTAATCTGGATAGGTAATTGGATATGCAGTTAGTAACCTTGAAATGTATAAACACCTAACCTATGAGTTATAAGTGGCAATAGCTAATGATCAGTACATGAAATTGCTAATGTTCTCCAGAAATTAACTGGTTTTAGTTTCTAAGATTGTGCCAGTCTCACTGATAAAATGAATTGATCAAGACTTATTTGAATTTCAAAAAAAACTAAAATAGCATTGTATTTGAATACTGCTTTAGGTAGGTCTTGCAGTACCATATTCATCCAGTCCTGAAAAATAAAAGAAATATATTAAAAATATAAATACTGCAGAGCAATAGATAGTGCCTTTATGCACAACCCTGAGTAAGAAATGGTGTAAAGGTGCACTTTCCCCAGAGGGAAAGCCAGGAGCGTAGGTAGTGTCTAAAAATAGCATTGTGGTTGCAGCGGCATGGGCTAGCCACCAGGGCTGGGTTTCCAATTAGGCATAGTAGGCATGTGCCTAGGGTCACTGGCGTTCAAGGGGCACCTAAAAGTGGGTTAAAAGTTAAAAAGTTAACACATACAGCTCCCCTGTGGGCAGCTGGGGTCCTGGTGTGGATTGGTGGACACCCAGCTTGTGGGGCTGGAACAGGGTGAGCGTCCAAGTCAGCTTGCCTCGGGGCGCTGTGAGCTGGGTCCGGGCAGGGCGGCTGCTGAAGGGGCTGGGAGCGTCCTAGCCCCTACTCAATCTCGGCCACTCCGCGGCCTCTACCCCGTGCTGGGGAGGGAGAAGGAGGGGCGTGGCCAGCGCACCATTCACGTGCACAGGCAGAGCTGGAACATGGCTGGTGCACCAGGCTGTGGGAGGGATGGAAGACACCGGGGGACTGCTCGCCAAGGGGAGAGGTAGTCCCCACTCCTTGCACCTAGCCTGGGGCGGGTGGGCTGCACCCCGGATTGGGCTGGGAGTGCCATGCATGGAGGAGGGTCTCGTGCCTTCCCAGGGAGGCTGTGTTTATATTTCTCTTTGTTTCATTTTTTTATGGAAAACACAAAGGTCTGCTATAGACATGGGGGCGCTGAAGATGCTGTGCCTGGGGGCGTGTAAGGTGTAAATCCGGCCCTGCTAGCCACCCAAGTAGAATTCCACCCTATCTCCTGGGTACATATTTGGTTGGCTAGCCCAAACCACTGCCCATGCCGCCACGGCCACACTGTTATTTTTGGGTGCTAGCTTGACCAGAGCTAGTGTGTGTATGTCTGCCTGTGCTGGAAATTACACCTCCCAACTGCTGTGTAGACATATCATAAGACAGTGGCTCTCAACCTTTCCAGACTGCTGTACCCCTTTCAGGAGTCTGATTTGTCCTGCGTACCCCCAAGTTTTACCTCACTTAAAATGTACTTTCTTACAAAATCAGACATAAAAATACAAAAATGTCACAGTATACTATTACTGAAAAATTGCTGACTTTCTCATTTTTACCATATAATTGTAAAATAAATCAATTGGAATATAAATAGTGTACTTAGATTTCAGTGTATAGAGCAGGGTTGTAAAACTAGGCAAATATCTAGATGAGTTGATGTACCCCATGGAAGACCTCTGCATACCCCAAGTGGAATGTATACCCCTGGTTGAGATCAATTGCCCTAAGAGACACCCCTCTGAAACAAAATTATTCTAGTGCTCCCTTCTTTCCAGCCTCACATCTTCGTTGCTACAGCTCTTAAATGGGTCCAATATACACCCACCCTGTGCATGTACCCAGGTCCACTGGCCAGAATAGGGTAAAACTTCTGTAATTGTTGCATTCTGAAAACACCTATTGCACTCTAAACTAAACTTCCATTGGTATGTTCAACCTTACATCCAAGGACACTAATTAGGGGAACTGGCGGGGGGGGGGGGGGGGGAGGGGGGACATAGGGTAACCCCCCCCCCCCCCCCCCCCCGCAGGTTTTTGAACTTGCTTAAAGTTACATAGGCCACAGAGCCAGGGGAGACCAGGGCCTGGCCACTTTTAAACGGTGGTTTCCTACTAAATCAGGATAGCTGCTGCTGGAGTGGTCCAGAGCATTGCTCCAGCTGCGTGGTCACAACACCACTGAAATTTAACTAGACCCCTCCCTGAAATTTGACTAGCTGGAGGGGCGGATAGGTCAAGTTGCAGTAAGTGGCCTTGCGACCTGGTGGATAGGGTCTGAACTCCCCTCAAATTTGGCTTGGCCGTTCATCTGTCCAAATGGAATGGCAGCCAGGCCAAATGCTGTGGCATGCAGGGATTCTGTTCCTGTAGGAAGGAGCACAAGGGAGTCCATGGAGAACTTGATTCCTGGTGGTACCAGCTCATGCACTGTGTGAGTAAGAGAGAGATGGGAGACACAAGGTCCCTGAAGGGAGGTGCGGGGGGTAGGATGAGTGAACACCAGAAAGGTATCCTGGTGGGTGGGGAATTTTTAGATACACCCCCACAAGAAATATCTGAATTGACACCACTGCTTATCTCTGCCTCTTGAACATATGTAATCAGGTACTATTTCTAAAATTATATAATGTAATATCTCACAGATTGGTTGCATTGGTGGAAAATGAGATATGTAGGTAGATGTCATCAGCATATTTTTGTCTACAGTCTCTGGCATCTCATTTTCTCTCTAAGGGATGTCATGTAGATAGTAAAGAAGATAGGAGACAGATCTCAGTGGCATTCTGCAGGTAAAGGCTTTTTGGAAAGAGGAGCCATTGCCTATCACTAGTCTCTGTATCCTGTTGAAAAGGCATAATGGGACTTGCTGAATGGGATGCAAGCCAAGAACCCAAGGACCTGGAAGAAGACCTGAAGTTAGAGGAGAATAAACAGGTGGCAAAAATAGAACAGGATTTAGAAGGCATAAGGGGATGTAAACAGGATGACGGCCAGAAGGATCCTGAGCAAGAACAATTGGGGTTGGAAGTTTGAAGTAACCTGGGTGAGATAGAGAAAAGGAGACCTTACAAGCAGAAGAGGAGTCCAATGGGGTAAAGGGTTGCCACTGCCAAGAGGACAGGTGGGCAGAAATGGAAGTGTAGGGGTTACACCCTCCTTCAGAGTGCACCTTTTGAGGATGGAAGTGACCTCCACAGAAGTGCCAGAGAGCCAGTTGAAAGAAATTATGTCCATGAGAGGGGATGGTAGCCCCCAGAGGAGTCAGGCTGAGGGAGGAGAGGCACCCCAGTAGGAAAACAAAAGGTGGGGAGGTAGGCTACTCACACTGTCACATAAGGCTGACTCACCACTGTGTGCACTTGGCAAGTGTCCCCAAATGGAGGGGATAATTGTTTAAGGATTGGATAATTAACCAATTAACAAGGTGATTCCGCTTGTCAGCTGAGGACAGTTACCAGAGATAGGAAGAGGAAGGAGGGGAAGGGTAAGAGAAGTCCAAGCTCTCAGAGACGTGAGATCTCTTCCTCCTCTCACTCTGTGCCTATGTTGTGGAGGGATAAGAACTTGCACACGAGAAAAAAAAAAAAAGCACTCGGTGTTGAACTTCTCGCTGCTGTGCATGAGGACTATTAGCAGCAAAGACTCCAGAGGGAGGGAGGGAGCCCCACCCTGTGATACATATTGTAGTTATGAATAACATGACTGATTATGAAATGGGAGTGGGGGATGAGTGGCAAAAACTGTGGATTTACCGTAGGGCTTGGTGTAGAGAAATGTATTGAGAAATAGTGTTTGCATAGAACTTCCCAGTTGTCCCTTCTGTGTTTACCTTTATATGATGCGATGCAATGATAGCAATAAAATTTCTTAATAAAACAAGAACCTTACATATTAGAAAAGCACAATATTAAACCATTGTCAGGCAGGCCAGCCGCCAGTAGCATGCCAAAACACCAGCAATAAACCAATGCCAAAACATTTAACAAAAACAAAGTGCATGAGCAGTGAAACCATTTCCAAACAATACGCCCGCTATGGTTGCACATCCCATGGCCATCCTCCCACCCCCATTCTCCTTTCTGTTCCGTCCACATTTAGCATGCACTGGGCACTCCTGCAGGAGGTCTGCAGGGAAGAGTGGGTCAGCATGGGAGTGGAGGTATGTGGGGGGAGGAGCCTCCAGGAGGGTGGAGGACTGCAGGGGGTATAGACTTGTCCTGTCCAGATGCTGTTAATTCACAATTACATGGAACACCCAACCATGGAATTGTGGAGGGAAATCAGAACATGGTGTGGGTGCAGCACAAGCCTGTGCGGTGGTGGCCATAAGCATAAGCAGCCTCTCAACCAGGTTTTCCTGATAGATCCTATCTTCCTCTCTCAGCCAATGTTCCTGCTCTAGAAACTGCACTGCAAGCCTGTCCTTGAGAGCTGAAGTTTTGTCCTCTTGCTCTGCAGCCTGTCTGTGCCTCTCTATTTGCTGTTAATCCTTCTCCCTCCAGTACTGCACCTGCCTGTTGGCCCTATCCAGAATGTCCACCATAAGTTCATCACAGAAATGCTTCCATTTGGATGGGTCTGTGATAGTTCTGCATCCCAGGGACCTGCCAGAGTGGGCCTATGCTGCCAAGGTGGAAGGACCAGCAAAGCTTGAAGGACCATCAGAGCGTGAAAGGCCTAAAAGCAGACATCAAACAGGGCATTATTATTTCAGTGCTTCGTAACAGGTTCAGTGCATTCCCAGGCAAAAGTGCCTTGTGGAATCTCAAGACCAAAAAACAATACTTTATAAAACTGAGCTTTAATATATTCCAAGAGGGATGCCTGAGTTCCCAGATGCTCCTTGAACAAATCTCAGTTAATCATAGTGAAAAGACTTCACAGATAATGGTAAGTTACAATTTAATTATTTTCTTGTTTGTTTAAAAATTGCAGAGCTCTTGGCCTTTATTTGGCTCCCCGTCCCCGGTTTACTACATAAGCCTTGCCTATACTTTCAAGCAGTCCACATTCTTGAGAAAGTAACAATCCTAGTGGCTCCAGAATGGCAATGGGAGATTTTATTCCAAGCTGCTGCTGGCTAGCTGGCTGTGTACACCACAGAGATTTTCAAATTTATTGTGACAGAGAGGCACACCTACAAGTTGAGTGGGCTGGTGACCTACAGATGTGGGCCTGGAAAATACACTCTCCCCTGAAATTTGACTACTAATCTGGAGTTCCTACTACAGGAAAAGTTTGCAGCTATCAGCACCCAGGATGGGTCAAAATTCATTGGGGAATCAACCAGATGCTGCATTATATCCACATGAATGACTACCATATGACTCCTGATGTAGACTGCTCTGAGCGCATCTACCCAGGGATTACATGCAAACAGACACACGATAATTCAGGCTTTCAAAGAACTAAACAGCCAGCCCGTCCCTCCCCTTGTACATTTCTGGGCTGCATACAACCCCCCGGCCATACTCCAGACATGGATTTCATCACCCAGGGACTATATTTAGGCTTCCACCACCACATCACACTGTGTTCTGTTTTCAGGTTGTTATGTTGTAGCATACCCAATTTGTATTGCAGGGTCTACTAAAAGGGAAGGCAATATAAGTTTCTTACATTAAACAGCCTGACACATCTCTGCAAGAATGTGAGAGTTTCTAGTAAAAAGTTCATTTTAAAAGCTTGTTTCACTGTTGTTTAAGCTTCCCATTCTCCATTTGGTGGGGAACAGGTGATGTCTGGATGCTGGCGTGCAATCTGACACTAGAAGATAAATGCTGCTGCTTGTGGCTTGCAATAAATTCTGCATTGGATGATAAACCAGAAATTCCTCCCATCTCTGTATTAATAACAACAAACATGGAACCATAAACTTACCAGGCTCAGGAACTACTTCTACATTTTGTTTTGGATGCTGGTTCAATAGTGGGCAGCTCCTCTGAGTAGGGATCCAGAATGTGCTGCAGCTGCTGGGGTGGTAAAGCCACCTCAGGAACCAATTTGAGTACAAGTCACTTTGGCCGTCTGATCTAGCACCTGCTGGTTCCCCTCCAGTCCTATGCTGGATTCATGGGAAAGAAGGTCACCATTCCAGATGACCAGACTGTTGAAGAGCTACTGGCTCTGTGCTCGGCACAGTACCCAAACACAAGAAAGGGTTCACTCGGCATGCAGCTCAGCGGTTAGAACAAAATGGAAGGGTTAAATGCAGAACATCTGAGGGGTGCTTCCATTTCCCGGGAATTGATTGACCAGTCTTGGGATAGAAAGGACAAATTCCCATGGATTGTGGTATAGTGTGGGTGGACTCTCAGGACCCCAGTATTGGGGCCCGAGTTGTGTCCATACTGCAAAATGATAAGAGTTTGAACCCAATCCCTATGGGGCTCCGGGGCCTGGGCCTGAGCCTAAGTTAAACAGAATTGTGTGTGGACAGAAGGGGGTTTGGGCTTGAGTCTGAGCCAGGATTTATGCTGCAGTGTAGACATACCCTTCAGAGCTATTTCCATGACAGGAGCTAATCTGAAGCCTGAGTATATAGCATCATGACCCAGATGTCATAGGTTATTAGAACATGCTTTGTGATGGGGTGTACACCCCATACAATGCAGAGCAGGTTAAATTAGGTTAATTAACCTGATAATCTGCACTTGGAGGACAGTCAGGGAATGAAAGGCTGATTGATGATGGAGCCCAGCAGAGAAGGAACAGGTGGGCCTGATATAAAGCCAGCTGGATGAAGGGAGGTGTGTTTGGTGTTATGGACTTAAGTAGTGTGCAGCTATTCCCTGGGAGGAGGGAGTTTGGGCTGGTAAATTGCAAGGGGGGAGAACCAGCAGATGTAAAAAGGAGTCTAGGTAAAAGGCAACAGGATCTAGGTTAAAGCAGACCACAGTTGCTAGACATTGTGTTCTGGGACCAAAATCCAGAGTAAATGGCAGGTCTAGGTTCCCCTATAACACACTGGGAAGTGGAGCAGAAGACTGCCTGGGACAATTGTCTGATAGGACTTTGTTACCTTGGAAGGGGAGGACTATAGTGAGCTTGCTGGAGAGCTGAAACTCTGAGAGAGAGAGAGCACGCACCTTGAGTTGTGGGGGCAGGCAGCAGGACACGCAAACAATCAGGAATGGGGCATTGGATCTGGAAAGAGACAATCCCCTGAACAGCCAGGAGGAAGTACCCTAGCGGTGAGTGGACCCTGTGACAGATTATCACTACTTTCTCAATCATTTTACCTAGGACTGGTCTGTTAAGGGAATAGTTGGAGAGGTGTGTTTTTTTGCAACAAGTGTTTTTTTGGGGGGCAGATCAGGTGCACTTACTGTACTTTTCTGGAAAGTTCTAGGATTGGCAGTTTTAGCATCTCTGGAGGAGGTATGGATTATTTCTGTAATCATTATGCATAGTTCTTCACCAGCCAGGAGAGCATAGATCTGTTTTGCAGATGATAGCTCAAATAGTCAGGACTTCTTGAGCTTCATTGTGCTGTGGGGTATCGGTGGGAGGTACCAATGCTATTTGGTCCAGTATAGCATTTTCTGTCTTTTGCTTCTGAAAAATAGTATATATGACTACTATTGAAAATTGCCTTGGGTCAACGATAGTAAAACATTAGTATGAAGCACCATAGCATGCAGAAGAGGGGCAGAGAGGATTCAGGAATTCCATTATGTGAACTTGGATTAACCCTGAAGTGCTCTCCTCAGGGTAGTAGCCTTTGGTGGGCCATGGAGAAAGTAAGCATTGTAGTACATGGGCAATGTCATCTGTGAGGGAAAGAAACTCCAGCTTGTGGGGGTACTGCCTCTCAAAGCTGTGCTTTGGGCCCATTAGCAACCAAGCTGCCCTGGTCACTGTCTAGATACAGATGAAGCTGAACTAGCTAAGAGCTATATTTCTGTGCTTTTATAGCTCCTTTTCCTTGGAGGCTCTCAAATCACTTCCTGCAATATTAATTTCCTATGCACTCCTTTAGAAATTTTGTTTGTTTTAGCATGCAATGTAGAGTAGCTTCTCTCACCTCCACACACTCTTCTACCCACTCCAAATAGACCCCTCCACCTAATGGCACAGTGCTAGCTCAGAAGGTTATCTGTGGCTTTGAGGGAAAGGGGGAGCATGCTGCATTGGGTCCTCTCTTTACTTCCTCTAGTTATGGGGCTGTTTTGATCTTTACAACTTTTTTACTCTGGTCTACTAGTAACAGATGAGGGTCACATAGAGCTCAAAGACACACTATGATATTGCTTGAGTAACCAAGAGAAAACAGAGTCCCCTAAAGGTTGAAGGTGAGATAGAAAAGAACATGTATATCTTAATGTGCATATTCAAAATTATCCTTAAAAAGGTGCTTACAATTTTATCATGAGCTCCAATGGAGTCTAATTATCTTCTACCAGCGTGATACAGAAACAATACGGATCAGTTTAAGACCAAACTGAGTAAACTCGGAAAGAATCTGTAACTAAAATATTCAGATAAGCTAGAGCTTCCAGCAATTTAGGCCAGATTGTGAAAGGTATTTGGGGGCCTAAAGATGTAGTTAGGCACCAAACTTGCTATGGGGTTTTACCTATTAGGTGCCTAACTTCCATTGAAATTAGTGCTCCTTGTTACCACTAGTAACTCCAGGGGTATGAAGGGGAAGGGAGTATCAGTAAGAGACCTAGAGTTTAGGAAGTGTGAAAGGAGTAATAAAATGCTGAGATCCTGAAATATGAACCACTATATTTTTAATGTATCCATAGTGAACAGTGAAACACATGCATGCATAGTGAAACAGGTAAGTCCTCAAGGCTTTACAACAGTTTTATAATGTATCATGGGCTGGAAAGCTTTATTTTAGTAATCCAGTTAAAGATGAAATACTGAATCTCTTTAACTTTTGATACTAAATATTTTTGTTTCCCAACAAGAGGATAAAACCTTGAATTTGCCCCAGCCTCATGGAATCTGGGTCCAATTCAGGATTATTGTGGGGGTTTGATTATGCAAAACCAAAATTTGAGCAATTAGATCTGGGAAAACCAGGACCCCACTTGTCACATACAGAAACAAACCCTGCTCACTTTACTCATGCTATGAGAGATGCAATGGGCTGCTCACTTGAGTAAAGAAATCAGGTGACTTCTATATGGGGTCATATCTTCAGCTAAGGCTTAGCCATGGTGAGGGCAGCTGAAGAAAGGGGTGTGTTTGCGCAAAGATGTCCTTTGCACGCACCTGGGGCTACTGGGTGGATCTGAGGTATGAAGGCTTCTCTAAGGGTATGTCTACACTACGAGGGTAATTCGATTTTACTTAAATCGAATATGTGGAATCGATATTGCAAAGTCGAACGTGTGTGTCCACACTAAGGACACACTAAGGACAGTAATTCGACTTTGTGAGTCCACACTAACGGGGCGAGCGTCGATATTGGAAGCGGTGCACTGTGGGCAGCTATCCCACAGTTCCCTCAGTCCCCGCTGCCCATCGGAATTCTGGGTCGAGCCGCCAATGCCTTCTGGGTAAAAAAAATTTGTCGTCATCCGTCCGTCACTAACGCCCTCCCTCCCTCCATGAAAGCGCCGGCGGGAAATCAGTTCGCGCACTTTTCTGGTCAGTGACAGCGCGGACGCCACAGCACTGCGATCATGGATCACGCTGCGACCATCGCTGCACTTGTGGCCGTTCTCAACACCTCGCAGCTTATCATACACCTTTCCCTGAGGCAGATGAAGAGTAATCAGGCGAGGAGGCTACGACACCGCCGTGATGGCCTGAAGTCGGAGAGTAGCACAGAGCTGTCAGAAACCACGAGCCCCAGCGCCCAGGACATCACGTTGGCAATGGGGCATGTGGATTTTGTTGAACGGCGATTCTGGGCCCGGGAAACAAGCACGGACTGGTGGGACCGTATAGTGCTTCAGGTCTGGGATGAATCCCAGTGGCTGCGAAACTTTCGCATGCGGAAGGGGACTTTCCTCGAACTTTGTGAGTTGCTGTCCCCTGCCCTGAAGCGCAAGGACACCCGCATGCGAGCAGCCCTGACTGTCCAGAAGCGAGTGGCCATAGCCCTCTGGAAGCTTGCAACGCCGGACAGCTACCGGTCAGTCGCGAACCACTTTGGTGTGGGCAAATCTACCGTGGGGGTTGTTGTCATGCAAGTAGCCAAGGCAATCGTGAAGGTACTGCTCCCAAAGGTAGTGACCCTGGGAAACGCGCAGGTCATCATAGATGGCTTTGCCGCGATGGGATTCCCAAACTGCGGTGGGGCTATCGATGGGACTCACATCCCTATCCTGGGACCGGACCACCAGGCCAGCCAGTACATCAATAGAAAGGGCTACTTTTCAATGGTGCTGCAAGCACTGGTGGACCATCGGGGACGGTTTACAAACATCTACGTCGGATGGCCGGGCAAGGTTCATGACGCTCGCGTGTTCAGGAACTCTGGTCTGTTTAGACGGCTGCAGGAAGGTATTTACTTCCCAGACCACAAAATAACTCTTGGGGATGTGGAGATGCCTACAGTCATCCTCGGGGACCCAGCCTACCCGCTAATGCCCTGGCTCATGAAGCCCTATACTGGCGCCCTGGACACAGAAAAAGAACTGTTCAACTACCGTCTCAGCAAGTGCAGAATGGTGGTGGAGTGTGCTTTTGGCCGTCTCAAAGGGAGATGGAGAAGCTTACTCACTCGCTGTGATCTCAGCGAAACCAATATCCCCATCGTTATTGCAGCTTGCTGTGTGCTCCACAATCTGTGTGAGAGCAAGGGGGAGACCTTTATGGCGGGGTGGGAGCTAGAGGCAAATAGCCTGGCTGCTGATTACGTCCAGCCAGACAGCCGGGCCATTAGAAGATCCCAGCGGGACGCCCTGTGCATCCGGGAGGCTTTGAAAGCTAGGTTCCTGAGTGAGCAGGGCAACCAGTGACTTTTCAGTTTGTGGACAGAAAAGCTGAACCTGCCCCCGTTTCTTTACCCAGTTCATTTTGACTATCCTCTCCAGTTACATACCCCCTTCACCCCCTTCCCCTTCCCAAAAAATAAAATCATTTCGATTTTGTTAATGAACACCGTTGTCTGTATTGCTGTTTTCGCGGGAATATTTTAAACCGGGGACGCAGACTGTGGCGGGGGGCGGGTTCAGTGTTCTGATGCAAATGATGCTTCTAAACTGCCGGAATGACAGGCTCCGCACTGGTGGACTGGTTATTTCAATGGAGCCTGCCAGCACTCCTGGTGGGGACTGTGTGTATGTGTCGGCTATGTGACTTTCTGGCAGGGGGGGTAGGGTTACATATCCCCTGCTGCGTGGATCTGTGAGCCAGGATAAGGACCGCTGCATAAGATCTGTAACTGCCCTCCCCCGCCACAAAGTCACAGAGCAACCCCCCCCCCCCCAGAACATGAAAAACACCTCCCAGACTGACCAGGGTAACCAGTGACTGCACTGTGTATGTGTCCTGATGCTGGACCTGACACCGCCTCTCTACCCTGCAAAAGGTCACTGTCCTGTCCAATTACCAAGCCCCTTCCCCCCCCTCCAGACAGACTCTCCCTCAAAAGAACCTGACTGAAACAGTAATGAACAGAAACATATTTTTTATTAACAACCAGACAGGAAACTGGGGGGTGAAAGTCGGACGGGGGCTTGGGTGAGGCGGGCAGGAAAGGACTTTTCAAATTTTGGGGAATGACAGCCTTCTGGTGCTTGAGCAGTCTGCAGGGGTGGAGTGAGAGTTTTCACGGACTCTGCCACCCCTCCTTCTTTGGACTTTGGGAGAGGGAGGTATGGGACTTGGTGGCGGGGGACTGCGGTTCCTGATAGACTGCTGCGGGGCTCTGTCCTCCTGCCTCCGTTCCTGCAGAACATCAACAAGGCGCCGGAGCGTGTCCGTTTGCTCCCTCAGAAGTCCAAGCAGCGTTTGAGTCGCCTGCTGGTCTTCCTGCCCGCCACCTCTCCTCACGTTCCATGAGTGTCCGGTGCATTTGTGACAAATTCTCCCTCCACTGATTCTGCTGTGCTGCCTGGGCTCAGGAGCAGCCCATTAGTTCTGAGAACATGTCCTCTCGCGTCTTCTTCTTTCTCCGCCTAATGTGCGCTAGCCTCTGGGAGTGTGATGCCAAGCTGGGTTAGGAGACAGTTGCAGATGTGGCTGTGGGAATGAGGAAAAGGCAGTGAATTCCTCCAAAAGATAAATGTGGTTGTGAATCAAGAACATAGTTTTTCTCTGTGAACAAGACCATGAACCACACCTATCACATGCGCACTCCGGACAAGGTCGAATTTTCGAACCTCGCCTTCAGTGCCTGGGCTTTTGCACTGCCGATCTGGGAAGCGGGGCAGGACACGGTACTCTCTGTAGCAGGCAAACATGGTAAGCCGTAGACTTGTGGCTGCTTAAAACTGTAGGAGTACCACTGGCCTCCTTTCACATTGAAAGCACTGCCAGTCTGTGCTGCCAGCAATCGGCCAAGCAGGAACTCTGGCCCTGTCCCACCCCCTCGCGGATGAGCCAGGGAAAGATCCCTGTATGCTGCCCCTCTCCCGCCCCCACCGCGTGGCTGTAAACCAGCGGTCACAGTTCTGTAAAGGAACTTGTTGCAAGCAGTCCCAATACTAACAGTCCCCTACCTAATTCAAAGCAGGTCATCATGAGCGACATAACTCTCATGAGGATCCCGGACACCGAGATCCAACGGATGCTTCGAGAAAGCCTGCAGAGACCGGGGCCCTATGCCGCCATGCTATGCAAGGCAATGATACCGGAGTACCTGCTTGTCTCCTGGCGCGGGAACGTCTCCTACTTCGGAGGACCAAGTAAAGCCGCTCTCCCCAGGAACCTGATGAACAGGCTATCCCACTACCTGCAGCAGAGCTTTGTGGAGATGTCCGTGGAGGACTACTGCTCTATCCCCGGACATATAGACAGGATTCTAATATAGCTGCAGTAGCAGGCACTAAAGAGTGGAGCAGCTTGGGCAGCACAATCATGCAGAACCGGACACTGTTTGATTTTTTTTTTAAATAGTTGTTACTGATTACTTAAGCGCCCAGGGGGAAGAAATCATGATTCACAGATTGTTCTTAGTATTAATATTCAAGTTTTGTAAAAAATAAAGGTTAATATGTTTAAAGCACTTACCGCTTGATCCTTCGCCTGAATCTGTGTCCAGGTTACATGCTGGGGAGGGTTGGTAGGGGATCTCTGTAACGGTGATGAAGAGCTCCTGGCTGTCGGGGAAATCAGCTTGGTAAGCGCTGTCGACTGCCTCGTCCTCCTCATCTCCTTCCTCCTCTTCCCCGTCCGCTGAGGAACCGGCCGCGGACAATATCCCATCCTCAGAGTCCACGGTCAGTGGTGGGGTAGTGGTGGCGGCCGCAGCAAGGATGGAATGCAGTGCCTCGTAGAAACGGGATGTGTGGGGCTGGGATCCGGAGCGTCCGTTTGCCTCTTTGGTCTTCTGGTAGCCTTGTCTCAGCTCCTTGATTTTCACGCGGCACTGCGTTGCATCCCGGCTGTAGCCTCTCTCTGCCATGGCTTTGGAGATCTTCTCGTAGATCTTAGCATTCCTTCTTTTGGAGCACAGCTCTGAAAGCACGGACTCATCGCCCCACACAGCGATGAGATCCAAGACTTCCCGATCAGTCCATGCTGGGGCCCTCTTTCTATTAGATTGCACGGCCATCTCTGCTGGAGAGCTCTGCATCGTTGCCACTGCTGCTGAGCTCACCTCGATGTCCAAAGAGGAACTGAGATTCAAACTGCCCAGACAGGAAAATGAAAATGAATTCAAATTTTCCCGGGGGTGTGGCTGGTCAGAGCATCCGAGCTCGGACTGCTGTCCAGAGCGTCAACAGAGTGGTGCACTGTGGGATAGCTCCCGGAGCTATTACCGTCGATTTCCATCCACACCTAGCCTAATTCGATATGGCCATGTCGAATTTAGCGCTACTCCTCTCGTTGGGGTGGATTACAGAAATCGATTTAAAGAGAGCTTTATGTCGAACTAAATGGCTTCCGGGTGTGGACGGGTGCAGGGTTAATTCGATATAACAGCGCTAAAGTCGACATAAAAGCCTAGTGTAGACCAGGCCTAATTTACACTAGCTGTCAAAAGTCCCAGTAGTTATTCCAGCATCTGGGAATCACTGAGAAACAGGGACATACTGCCCATGTCTCCTTCTTCCTGACCACTCTAGGAGCTATTACGGTGGCTGGATATCACTTGAGCCTCCTCACCCCCCCCCCCCAGAGGGGGCTTCTGCAGTGGCAGGTTAGGCCAGCTTTAGGGCAGCACAAAGAAATCTTAACACTGAGAAGGATCTGGCTCTCCTGGTCTCATTCTCCTCTCATACTGCTGGTGCAAATCAGGAATAACGCCATTTAAGTCAGTGGGTTTACACCACTGTAAAACCAGCATAAGTGAGAAAAGAATCAGGCCTGCTGTGTAAGAAAAACAAACTGATACCAGCTGAAGAACTTGCCAAAGTCAGACTTATCTCTACTGAATTTCTCACTGATGGTGAGTGTAGCAGAGCTGGGATTCTCTCCTCTCTGCCCACGTGCCCTCACCCCCAGTGAAGTTTCCTAGAATGCTGACTCTTAAAGTCACATCCACATCATTTCAAGATGTAAATAATTACCCCCATGTTTTCTCTCACTCAGGGAAGCTTTAAAATTCATATTTAAAATAAACACGTGCAGCTTGTTAACATCCTGAACATACCTGTGCTGCCCTGCCTCTTTAAATGGCCAGCTGTCAAGTTGGGCCAGTGCCTTAGGAAGCAGCATGTCATTGCAGCTGTTATGGACAGGTGGGAAAAATATTACACAGATACTCTTATTTCTTTTGAAAAAGGAAAATACATGTCTTATGAGAGGCTCTGAGGTGAGGAGGGAGGACAATCTCTAGGGAAATTAATGAAGTTAGAGGCTGTTTGGCCATTAGAAAGAAGTGAGAGGCATTTTTGCTTTTTACATGAGTCAGACTTGCTCTTGATCAGTTAATGTTGCTGACTCTTATTTTGTCCTGTTTCCTCAGAGCTATGGGGCTCTCTATTGTATTATTCCCTTCCCCCCCCCCCACTCAATTGCGAACAAATGACCATTTTACGGCATCATGTAAAGGAAAATCTATCTTCAAACTAAACCGAAAGATTTCTAAAATTAATTTGGAGCCAAGGAAAATATTTGCAAAATAATTGAACAAAACTATTTGGATTACTACCTATCCTTTTAATGCACTGTGGCAATGAAATATGTGTTTGTCTTCATGAGCCCTTTTGAAACACAAAAGGGGGTCCACATTTAATCTGTTTTTAAAATCTGAGGCAGAAAAGTGTTGTCCTTGGGAAGTTTGAGATGTTGCCTGTGGAATAGCTTCTTAAAAGTAAAGTAACTCTCTCTCCCTCTCCCCCATCGCTCCTCCCCACCCCCGAAGAGATGCACTAACTCCTTTCTTTGCTGTGCTAAGAAACAACTCCTGTCTACACTTCATAGTCACAGAAGAATACAGAAAAATCTCTGCATTTTCACAGAATTTGAGAAGCCTGCTTAGATGTTTGCTCCCTGTATTGCAGGGAGCACTGAGCTGTGTGGGGAACAACGGAAGGGGGTGAGTAGAGCAGGAGAATTGTCCTGCCTAGATCTACTGGTCATTATCCCCAGCAAAGCAGGATTAGAGGAACACTGGGAAGTGACTCAATAACCCAGATTTTGCTAGGGTTCCCCATCTTCCCCTCCCCCTCAGTCTCAGAGTCTTAGTGGTGACTGCAGGGTAGCTCATCTGCTGCTTTGTGGTCTGTGGAAGAGAAGATTCCTTCCCCACTAAGCTTCATCAAATGCCATTTGCCATGGGCATTGGTGGGATAACTAACCTCAAATGTTTACCCTGGCCGCTGCCTGAAAAAGCATGGCTTCAATATAGGCCAGATCGTCCGCTGGTGTAAACTGGTATAGCTCAATTGAAGTCGGCTATGCTGATTTAAATCAACTAAGGATTCGACCCAAAGTTTTCAAACACCCATTCATCATCTGTAAGGTCTTATTTAGTGATCTTTGGAGTAAGCATTGGGCAAGTGACTTTGCTCTGTGTAAGGTGATTTACAATGATTTTGTTACACTCTCTGTGCAATGATTTTTAGCTGTCTCCCTGCAGCTAATGTTAATGAGAACTGTGTGGTTAAATCAATGGGCTCTGTTTTTAATACCCATCCATAGAGTCTCATTGTGCTCTGGGATTTTGGTATGGCATTGTATCATATGGACCAGTATGAAATCTGTATCTTTATTAACTAATCAACAGTGAAGTGTGGAGTAGGTTAAGTGCCAAATAATCAAAGGCACTTATGTTTTCAAACTAGGAACCAATTATTTCATCTAAAGACCAATACAATATCTGGTAATTGGTCTAAATCTTCTATAGACCAGATATCTTGGAATCTGAAATAGTGAACATTACATATTTATCTGTTATTTATCATGTATCCAAGTATTTCTAATACATAATTTTACAGCCCTTATAATATTGTAGAGGATTAGATACATTTAAAGAAGAATGCGTTTTTGGAATTGCTTGTGAAATTACTGTGTGCATGAATTTCTGCATGCAGTTACTGTGATTAAACATGCAATTGTGCAAATATTTGTTCTGAAAATGTCACTATATTTTTCAGATAATGTTGAATCCGTTTTTTGCTAGTCAGCATTTTTACAGCTGCCATAGAAACCATAGTTACACCTATGCACTTTCTGCTGTTCAAACGCTCTTTGAATATGTAGATGATAGTAGTGACTCAGTACCCCAGTATCGGTCTATTACTTTGTTCAAATTAGCGCACATGTAGTTCATCTGCCAATGCAATATTTCCTCCTTTTATTAAGACTAATAATAAATTAATTTATACCATAACTGTATTTAAAGTATAGTTCTACTCTAAAAGTAACTAGGAAAAATGGCATAGTTTTACTCAGAAATCTGCTCTCTGCATTTATTCAGTATAACTTCAGTTTGAGACATTTTTACAACTCTTATACCTTCGGAGAACAGAGATCTGTGACAAAACTGTCTGTTGTTCTGGTTTGGGCATTGTACATCTTCCTATTAGTCTCTGGGGGTTTTTTTGTTTTGTTTTTTTTAAATGTAGACTAGACAAAGTATAATACCACTAAAACAGGATTTAGGTGACCCTCATTTGACTTTCTTTGACCTACACTACTTATAGGTTTGCAATAGTCTTTATTGTTAGTTAGTTCTATTTTATTTTAGTGCCTCCAGTTTGCTCAGAATTTTTTGAAGAAAGCCCCCAAAACCAATCATTGACCTTCTTGAGTAGTCAGTGTAGGGTTCTGATTCAGGAGACCATTCTTATTCAACAGCACTTAAGCCCAGGCTGATTTTTTTTTTCTTTTTTCTGAATGGGAATGGATTTTAGCGCACGTGCTGAAGTTAAATATGTGCCTAAGTGATTTATTGATGTGGGGGGCATGCTTATGTAGGAAATCTGGTGTTATCGCTAAGTCTTGAGCAGCTCAGTAGGGATGCTAATGGTCTTCACATCCCATTGACTTCAATGGGAGCTGAGGATGTTCTGCACTTGGCAGAATTGAGCTCTTAGTGATTAGGCATTTAGGAGCCCTTCTCCAGCTTTCACTGAAATCAATGGTAATATTCTAAGTGACTTAAGTGGTGCAGGATAAGAACCTAAGATTTCATTCCATGAATGAACCATAGTTCTCAAGAGAAAAAATTCTCACACCAATGAATGAATACTTAAAATAGACAAAATCAAGAATTCCAAGTGGAAAAAAATGACTCTTGTATCACTGCTCCTCCAGATTTCATTCATGATTCTTCTTACTATATAGTATCTGCCTTGCATTAGATCACAACATAATCGCCGATCTGCTATGTTCTCTTTGCTACTTTATGGTGAGAGGTTTTTTTAAATATATATAATTATCTTATTGGGTTTTTCAAGTCACTTTCTCTGCACAGAAGGTTTGTTAGGGACATTTATTAGTTACACCAGATAGCATTCTGTGCTAACATTTGGATCATTTCAGTAACTAACATTTGTTTTATCAACAATGGTTTAATTTGACATGCTGCATAATGCATGTGCAATAACAGTGCCATGTTTGATGGATAAATGCCTAAGAGAAATTCAAATTGGCTAATAAATAAAATTGAATTTAGGTATCCCATTCATTTTAAGCAAACTTGTCATGGATTATTAACTGTACTAACTAATGGCTTGTTTATCTATGCATATATAATTTGAAACCTTTTTGAAGGATTATAATTTGAAATTGCCAAGTATTTGAGCCCGTTATTGACAAGGATTATTAATGCTTCTTTGTGGGTGGGCAAGTTGCCAGCACCACTTAAGCAGTAGTTAGAACATGTCTTTGGACACTGGTAACCTTTATGTCCTATCTTGAGACTGAGAATATTTATGTCCTGTCTTCCTTTTCTGGTGAAGGTTATTGAAGAGGAGGGGATGGAGCAGGTCCAGTTACATCTTGTATAATCAGAGTGTTCTACATCTGTGTGTACCTGTAAAGACTGTGACTTTGAGTTTATGCAAATATCATGTCCTTGTCACAGTTCCCAGGATACCTGCACCTTTGAACTCATCCTGGTCTCTTTGGCCATATTGAATTCTGGGAGGTAGATGGGCACAATCTCTCCTGCACCTAAAGGCCCGTCCCCGAACCTTAAGGGAAGGGCTACTGAACCCGGGGTTCAACTAAGTACAGGGGACAACTAAGGAATAACAGGGTCAAGAGTGGTGGACATAGGTTCAAAATTAGGGATCCAGCTGGTCTCTTTGGAGTGCACAACCCCTTCAGTTGTCAGGCCTCCAGCCATCAGCTCCATTGTGGTGGAATCATGTGATTCTCCCACTCTCAGACCAGATTTTAGGCTGTGCAGTCCCTTGTTGCTAACCATGACTTACCTCAGCAGGCCTTACTTATGTTCAGTACCTGCAGTTTTGTTCGCTTTAGGTTAATACAGTGAACAGAGAGCCTACTTAAAAGCATTTCAGAGCAGAAAGGTCTTAAAACAATAAACAGACAATTTAGGTGTCTAGCTCACCAAGTACCTATCCATCTTCCACATGGGGATCCTGGTAAGTCTAAGCCTCCTATAGATTCTCCAAGACTGCTAGGGTCTGGGTGGTGAAATCTTTTTTCCATAATTCCAGTACCCGAGCCATGCCAGAACACTGCAGAATACCATCCCAGCACTGCTTTTGGCAGCCAGAAGGGATCTCCAATATGATCATATATGAGTGATAGTTGCAGAAGTACTAGCAGTTGTTCCAGCAATACTACTACTAATTTTTAAAGGATTCCAGCACTCACAAGACGGTTGACTCCAGTCTGCTTAGTAAGAGTGCGTTTTAAATGCTGCTTAGTCTTTCAGATCACCTCCTTGCCAATAAAAAATAACAGGAGTACTTGTGGCACCTTAGAGACTAACAAATTTATTAGAGCATAAGCTTTCGTGGGCTACAACCCACTTCTTCGGATGCATATATGGAACAGCTATGTATAAGCTAAGAATACTGATCTATAATAATGTTATGAACACTGTATGCAACCTGGTCACTGAGGTACAGAAACTGTGTGGTTATATTGGGTATTAGACTTCCCTCCTTGCCAATGACACTGACTCTTTAACTATTTTTAGCTCTTTGATCTGTTAGCTGCCAGCACTGGCAAAACAGCTGTGCAACTTTGGGCTGGAGCCTGTCAACATGTTATTGTCCTGTAATTGCCCTCTAAGTGTTTATTGGGAAGTTTCTTATCTAGATCTAATTGTGTTGCTTTCCTGCTTGCTTTACCAACAGCCCCCTTTTAAACTAGACCAATACAGTCATACAGGGAAGTCTAATACCCAATATAACCACACAGTTTCTGTACCTCAGTGACCAGGTTGCATACAGTGTTCATAACATTATTATAGATCAGTATTCTTAGCTTATACATAGCTGTTCCATATCTGCCACAGTCCTTATTTGCATATTCAGTAAATGCATGTTAGATCCCCTACCACTAAATCTTTCAATTGCTTGCTTCTCCTCCCTGTTAAAAACACATAAATTCCCCCTGCCCAAGCTAGTTTTTCTTCTTTGAGGTTCCCCCACATCTGGTTCCCTCTTGTGTTCCCCTCCTCTTATCTCTAATTTCCTACTATTCCCCCCTTCAAATTTTCATCCGCCATCCTGCTCTTCCCAACAACCTTCCCTGCTACTTCTGGTTCCCTAAATCACCCCCTTTAAGTAATCCCCTATCTTCTCTCCCCCCGCCCCCCCTTAAATTTTCCCCATCCCGTTGGCTTGGTTATCTCCTAGACCTCCCCGATCTGTCCTTCCTTATCCCCCTTCTGATTTTATCCTTTTCCCCCTCTCCTTTCACTCCCCCCTTTGGTTTTCCCCTTCTTCTATTCCTAGTGCATGGTCCCCAATATAGCAACAGTCATAGAGACATGGCTAAAGCCCCATATCACTCTGCTTAGTGCTGCTCTTTATATCCATAGCCACCAACTGGCTGTGATCTAAGTGGAGTCAGTGGTGACATTCTTACAGTGGCTGGGGATGGTGGGGGAAGCGGGGGCAGGTGGGAGGGCATGTTGTCTTCTCGAGATCTCTAATCAAATAAACCCTGTCCCAGTGAAGAAAATGCAGCAACTGCATAAGCACTGCAGGAGTCCCCAGAATTTGGATTCTCCCAAACATATTGGGTGACTTAACTGATCTGCAGTGCATAGGAGTGCTAGAAAGAGACAGCCCTTGATTGTCTAGCCTCACTTGCATAACACAGGTCAGGGTAACAAAAGATGGATAATTATCTGTTACTGACTGAAATGTTTACTATCACATCTTCTTTCTCCTTCCCACCCACTCAGACATACACACCTTTTTTTTTTCTTTTTTTTTTTTTTTTTGGGGGGGTGGGATGGGGAGAAGGGAATGAAAGTAAAACATTATCAACCAAAACTAATATCTGTAGAATGATTTGGACCTTGTGTATAGTTTTGGTTTTTGCTCTTTTGTTTTATATTACAGCTTATAGCTGTGGCAGCAAAACTTATACTACGCATAATATTTAGCTCTGTATACTGAATGTCTGTAGTACAGTGTATTTACATCTTGATTGTTTTTTAATAATGCATTTAATTACAGTTGTCAGTTGATATTTTTCATAATGGAACCAAAGTGGTGTTTGGCTGCTAATGATATTTTAAATTGTTTTAGTTGGATTTTTCTAATTTTAATTTCTTTCTGTGCAAAATGAGTCTTAATGTTTGTGATAGTGAAAATGGAAATTAAGGATCTTTTTGTGATGCAGTAGTACTATATTATGAATATTTCTTAGCCTGTTTGACAGTTATGAAGGTTTTTTGTTTATAAGTCACTACAAAGATTACAATAAGATACTTAAGCTATTCTAAAAAGTGGGGAAATGATAAATAACTTCACTGACTTGAACTCTCTGTATATTGAGAGTCATACCCCCAACTTTACTGACAAAAGTAAGTTTTTTTTAATTCTTCTTCATCCTGCAGAGCTAGCACACCTATGGAAGAATGAACTAGACTCGGTACATTCTTGTCTCATAAGTTTTTTACAAAGTTCCAATTACAGTACCTCGCTGACTTAGTATAACCCCAGTGATGCAACTGGGAGTTGCACAGGTGTGGCTAAGAGGAAAAACTTGGCTTGCAGAACTTAATTCCTAGGCTCAGTTTGCAGGGCTGGCAGTAAGAAAATATTTATAAATAAAGATTTTTTTTTTTCCTATGGAGGTAACTGAGAGACAATAAAAATGGAGCCCTCCACTCCTACAGAGCAGAATTGTACTGGGGAAGGGAAACACACACACACACATCACCAAAGTTCAAGCTATAGTGTCCTGATTCTGCTCCCTTGGCAGTCACTCAATTAGAAATGGTTGGAAATATTTTGATAAAATGTTTTGCCATTTTAAAGCGCCAATATGTCAAAACCAGAACTTTTGACAGAAGCATACTAGTTTTGATGAAGATTTAGTCAAGAAAGTTTCTCGGGTCCAGAATGGAATGGATCAAAACTAGAGGGGGGGGCCCATCTCCAAATAGCCAACAGCCCACTGCTTTAAATCAAGCACAGTGGGGACTCGAATGTGGGGCATGATTCTGCGCAGCTTTACACCATTTTTATGTTTGTGCCACTCCATTGATTTCAACAGAGGTACATCCACTTTACATCAGTGTAAGACAGTGTAGAATCATGCTCATGGTGTGGAATAGAAAAGTCATGAGTGAAGTTGGGTAAAAGCAAGTCAAGGGTCATTTCCTTTGAATGTCAGCACTTTTTTGGATTAGATAGCATATCTGTTTGCATTTGTATAATGGATTCCTTATCCTGATTGAGGCCTTTGGGTGCTAATGTAATATAAATAATAAATGAAAATAATGAAGCCAAAATGATGAAGTTTCCTGAAATTTGGCAGGCACTTCATGCATAGGTGCAGTAGAGGCCTTCAAGAAAAAAAAGCAGCAAGATATCACATCTAATTTGATATGTAATGGAACAAAAAGGTATAGTCAAAACTCATACTTCAGAATAAATGCATTTCAGTGCCATATGGATATTTTCTTTGTCTTCAGAGAAGTTATTTCTTCATGAAAATGCACCATACTATGCAAGCCCTGAGCATGCATTGAGTCTGATGAATCTTTGCCCTCAAAAGAAATAGCGAGCACTAGTCAGTACAGCAGAACAGTCATCTTTGCCACTCTGTAACACAGGTGTTTTGTGAACTATAGCTGCTCCCCCTGGTGTTGTGTACATAAATCAAATACAATGGGCAGCAGAATGGATTGGGTAATTCAATCTCTGCCTTCCTCGATTCTAAAGGTTTCTCTTACAGTAAAAAAGGCTCATTTCAGAGTGTGAGAACTGTGCCTTATTTTACTCTGAACCGATTAGAATGTATTGAAAGTCTTCTCTGAAATTTGTCAAAATTAGGTAGCATTCAGTCACAGCAACAGTATTTTTTCAAAATTAGCTTGCAGTTTAGAAGCCAGATATTTCATCCACCGATTATGGTGTCTTGTTAGAGTTTAGAAAACCAACTGTGAAGAGAATTAAATTCGCTTCAATCTGCCTTTTATGAATGGCTTATAGTGACAATCACAGAATATCTTTGTTATGATTAGGCATTTGGTTTTGCTGCTGATGACAGACCAAAGTCATACCCCCTGCAATGTTAAAATAAGGCTGAGATAGAATTTCTTTGCGTCTGTGGGTCTCTAAGCTTCTCCCTCACAGCAACACTTACAGAACTGAACTGTAGATTAATACTTGGCTAATTTTTTCATAGATGCTTGGATGTGCAAGGTAAAACAGTTTAGTCCATGTCATGATATGACTTCAAGTGCAATTAAAATTCTGAAAAGTGAATCTGTAAAATTCACAAGAGTTTATGGCTATTATGCATCAATAACTCCAGATCAAATTTGCTTAGTTTACAGCTATTGTGTTTTCTAACTCCAGATCTACAAATTCAGCCTGGGACCTTAGGTCAGGTGAGGTTCTTTCTGGTTGGACCATCATCCCTCAGGCTCTGTTTGGAACCTAAACTGTTACTGAAGAAGGAACACAATGCATTTCTCATTCCATGGCTTTATTGGTTCTTCAGGGTGAACAGCGTTTAAAAAGCAGTAAATTTATTTTTTGTCAGTAAAATTGGTTCTATATAGGGTAACTTTTTTTTTTTAAATGCTACCTTTTACTTAGTCACTTTCTGACCACAATGACCCATTTAAATTTGTTAGAATCAGGTGTTGTTCGTGGCATTTATTGCATGGCACCTTCCCTGCCTGCTTCAGAGGTTTAAAATGTAGCCACAAAAAACCCAGGATTTGGAGGTGGAGTGAGAATATCTAGATTGATAGTGGTGGAGTATGAAAGAGAAGTCATTCTAAATCTAAAGGACAAGGAAGTCCAATAGAAGAAAAATGGACAGCATAGAAAAAAGGGATCTGGAAGCTTTCAGGAAAATTCAGTAGAAAGAGCCTGGGAGTCAGTAGAGAGAAACAGATGGAGCTAAGAATTCCTATTTCACAACTGTCATAGTTTGCCAACCAGCTTTAGACCTTCCTCTTGATACAGGTGGAGCCCAGCATGTGGATAGAGCCTTGTTGAAGTTGGGGCTCTGCACAGGTATGGGGTTCTGTTTCCTGAATTCTGCTGCAGGCTTTGACCTTAGTGAAGATTAATTAGGTAATATTTATAATGCACTTTGAAGATGAAAATTGCAAAGCACTAATAGTACGATTTCCAAAGATACTGAAGTCTGTGTTTGCCTAGGTGGGTACTTGTATGGCCATCATCACTACTGTATCTGAATACCTGGGACTTGTGGATGCTCAAAACCTCTGAAAATCAGTCCAAAAGTTTGTGAGGACATTAGTCTTATTGTGATTCATGAAGTGTGGGCAAATATTCAGCTGCTTGTGTCAGTGATGAAGAGATTAAATGTCTTAATCCAAGAGCTAAAACTGGGACTTGGGTGAGAGAATCCCTTGATTTCTAATGGTGGATCATGGTAATAGTCATCCAGGGGATGGTAGAATTCTATAAATAATAGATTCTATTGTTTGTTAGCCAATTCCAAAAAATAAAAATAAAAATCAATTTGGGTCAAACTAACAATTAAAAAAAACTTGGTGCATCAAACAGCTGAAAAAAGCCCTAATTTTGGGTCAAATGAAACCTTTTGTTTTGACAAAAATCAAAATATTTTGTTTTTGACCATTTTTAAATGTTTGATTTATTATTAATAAAACTAAAGGAAATTGAGTCAATTTGAACTGAAACAATATTTTCAGATTTTTTGTTTTTACTGAAGTAATTTGACAAAACTGATATGAATTTGTGAAATGTTTGTGTCACTGAATCTGCTTCTTTCACAAAGTGCTTCTGACACCAAATAATAATAATAATAAAAAAAAATCTCCCAGCTCTAGGTGGGAGTGAAACAGTTAGTTCATTGCAGAAATATGGAACTTTCCTTTGAAGGAATGGGCTCTAAATGAATCAGAACCAGTATCAGATGAAAAAACTTATAAATATTAGCTGAGCAGAGTTTGGTAGGACTTACTGAAATTGATGGCAAAACTCCTTTTGACTTAGGACAAAGGTCAGGCATTAATGAACAGAGATGTTCATTAGGGGTGCTGCTTCCAAGGATGGGAGCATTTTCTTCCTCTTCTGGGACAATGACAAACTGAAATTCTTATGAAGGGGAAAATATATATGCTGCCACTGGTTGATTCAGAGTGCTGCCAACTATGCAGCTGCAGGAGGTCTCTGTCATTGGAGGTCCCAGCAATACTAGTGTGGTGTTTACTGCTTTTGCTCCCATGCCACATTGATTGCTGTCTCACCATTTCAGCCATGGCTGAGAGAGATTGTAGGTTGCCATTCTACTGCTTAACTGCAATCTCCATATATTGTTCCCCTAAGACTATCCACACCAGTTTTGGAGACACAATCTGTTCCAGGCCCATCATTGCCTTTGTCACTAAGCATCTCCACATACATGGTGTTTGAGTTGGACAATGAAGAGAGTCCCACACTGTAGCTTCGGGAGTGCAGCTGGGGGCTCAACTGAATGACTTTGCAGAAGAACCCTGCTTTGTTGGCA
Source organism: Terrapene triunguis (assembly GCF_002925995.2). Taxonomy (NCBI): domain Eukaryota; kingdom Metazoa; phylum Chordata; order Testudines; family Emydidae; genus Terrapene; species Terrapene triunguis. The sequence continues at coordinate 6,539,404 of NW_020664389.1, forward strand.
CTGATACTTCCAGTAACTGCTGCTTCCCACATGCGTCTTAGCTTCCAGAACCTGTCTTCTATATTTCTGGTAATAAAACACTACAATTTAGTATCTACTTTAAGGAAAGCAAATGTAAGGTATTTTTTTTCTTTTATGACTACCCTCTTTCTTGGTAACTTGTTGAATATAATGAGGCTGGATTAAATTATCTAATTTTGAGAAAACACATTGTTAGTTAACTTTGCATAAGCAGCCAAGAATTTCAAAGAATGAAAACCTGTCCAGACTTTGTCTCATGAATCAACAAAATTGGACTGGAAACTTCTTCATGGAATTAGGCTAGCAGGGACCTATCTGGTTAGCCAAATGTGTGCTATCAGTATAGTAAGTGGGCCTCACCAACAGTAATTGATGGATCCTCACAACAGATCTGTGAGATGGGGAAATATTATCTCCTCCATTCTACAGAAGGGGAACTGATGCTGGGATACACAAAGAGGAATTAAGTGCCTAACTACTACTTTAGGTGCTATATTCAACATTTAGGCACATGTGGCTTTCATAAAACTCCTGCTTCGCTGCTGCCTAACCCTGTAGATGCCTTATTCCACCATTAACATACCCAAGGCCCCTAAAGTCAAGTGGCTGAGCGTGCATATTACCAGCTACATCCTGATGCAGCTTGGCACTAACCTGTCTCACATCAAACCCTCCGTGGGATTAAGAATCTGGCTGTTCCCTCACCTATCTTCCTTGGGGACTGATCTGGTAGGTGTGCGCAGACCATGTTTATAGCCACACAAAAGACACCAGCCTGAGGAGGAGGTGGTGCCCCCTTTATAACCTTTGTCTAATTTTTAGAGCACTTACACAGGATCTAGGAGACCTGGTTCAAATCCCTACTCTGCCAGGCTTGAACCCACATTTCCCTCATGCATTCCCCAACCACTGGGCCATAGAGCTACATATTTTTCTCTCTCACACACTTATATGAATATTTAATTATTTATACAAAGTGGAACAGCTTCAACAGAAGAGATGGAAACACCCACTCCAGCTAACCCCAGAACCCTCTAGTTAGGACCCCACCCCAAGAGCTGGGAGACCCATTGCAAATGCTCTATGTGAGGAAGACTGGATTTAAGCCTGGGTCTTTGGTATCCCAGTGGTCAGGGCAATCACCTGTGCTAAAAGGTACAATAGGACAGCAGCAATGACACTATGACCACTGTTTTTCAAGAAAAACATCTGACCTGGTTTAGGCACCTAATGTCAGGAAAGGGTTCTTAGCTCCACTCCATGTTCATAGCAAAGTACCTACACTCTAAGGCTTTGTCCGCACCCTTCTCCTCAGCAATTCCTACTGGCTAGATTAGGCAGTTCCTCTCAAGTGCTGGCTTTTGTTAATCCAACTCTGTCACCTTAACTCTGCCCATACATTCCACAGGGAGCCTGAGCACCTAATTCAGGCTTTGATAATTTGCTAAAAGTTAGGCATTGCAACAGAATGACAGCAGCTGAGAAATTCTTGCCCAAGTTTATATGGGAAGATTGTGGCAAAGACAGGAATTGAATCAATTTCTTCAGTATCAGTCCAATGGTTTGACTATAAGAACATTTCCAGGCCTTTCTGCTTACAATTGGGATGGAAATACCAGAGGAAAAAATATCCTGTATTGCAGCACTTCAGTTTCTGTCCAGACCATGACATGTACAGACATGTGAAAATGAAAACTGAGGGAAGTGGGATGTGGAGTGTTTTTAACTTCAAAGTTTAAGGGTGAATTTTTAGCAAAGATCCAGGATAGTGGTTCTTTTATCCCAGCTGGTTCTCCCATTAGTAATCAACTGTTAATTTCTGTGTTTGAACTGGATTTTTGTAAGATGATGCTTAGCACATCCATCATTTAAATTAAAACATACTGGGAGTCAGCTGGTGAGGTCTGTGGGACTAAAAGCGCCATCATATTATGGTACTGATTAAGGGTTCTAATAATCACTGAATAATTTGTCATCTGCAGTGTAGGAGCCCATACAAAGTCCCAGAAGCTGTGGAGCCTGTTTTCACAAATGGCAAACATGATTCATGCTGGTGGTGGGTAGGAATCAGCAGGGCTACAAGAGATCTGATGAGTGATGGTATGATTTTCTACAAACAAAAGGTCAAGCTTCCTGTATCAATTTGCTCTCATCTCACAGGTGCAAACCCTGATGTGTTGCCATTGCAAAAACAGACTGGAAAAATTCTCAAGTGTTATAAAGGAAGAGAAAGTAAGCCTAGAAGAGTCAGCATAATGTTAGAACAAACAGATTATAAACAATATACATAATATATCTTCCTTGTACAAAAGACTTTTATCCCATTATTTTGGAGGCCTTTGACCTTCATTTTATTTTTTTTCTTTTGGAGGCTCTTTCTAACTTCAGATGAGCATCCCACTGACTGACATGGCTGCTAATTGAGGTCATGGAGGAGAGCCGTGAAGTTCTGAGTATAGTCTCCTCCATGGGGTTGTAATATTAAAGTTATAGACTAGCTCCAAGAAGAACATTATCATTATAAAGTAACACATCATTAAAGAGAAGCTCCATGAAGAGCATTATCATTATGTGATAACACGGATCATTAGACAGTATCTTTAACTGCACAGCCCATTGAGGAGAGTATATTCATAACGTTACAGCTCTCTAGGGTGATGTAAGTCACCATGGCCATATCAGTTGGGGATAGTCTGCTTATGTCTTGGGGAGTCCGCTCGGCACTAACTTTTTGTCCACCAGTTGTTCTATATGAGGAGTTGCACTAAGAAAAGTCACTGGGCCGAATTTTAATCTCACATACTTTTGGTTTTACACTTGTGTAGCACCACTGATTTTTCAGGCATTACCCCTTATTTACACTGATATTCAAGTAACACTATTTGTGCTGGAATGGCAGAACACAGGGATTGATATGGCAACCTACAGACACCAGCTATTTGTATATGGATTCCAAATTAGTCATCTACTCTATAGCTATGAAGGAAAACAGGTCCACAGTGGATACATGTTACTGCAGTCACAGAACTAATACATTGACTGGAATAGATACAGTAGGCCTGGTTCTCTTTTCACTTACATAGTGTAATGAGAGAAACTCCACTGAAGTCAATGGAGTCACACAGATGTAAAACAGGTATGAGGAGAAAATCAGACCCAGCATTTTTAAAAAATTGTATAGTTGTATTGCAATATGAAAGTACAGGGGAAAATAATATTGTACATGTTTATATTTGTCACTGACTTAGTATTCCAGGCATGGTTTTGATATTCTACATTATTTAGCAGTATATTGATTGTTTTAGTATATTGCATCATTGTGCTTTTTCTTCGCTACATTAAAATACTATTTCTATTCTGTGGGCTGATAGAATGAACTATTCTTTAATACACTGTGGGAGTACACCTTTGTATAACTTATAAAAGTATACATTTTTGCTCTTGGAAAAGGAGAAAAATACCTTAATATTTTCCACATCGGATATATGTTAATCAGTCAAGACCTGTATTTTTTGTACCTTCTGTGGACATTGAATAAAATTCTTAGAAGATGAGAAATGTTTTCCTAGAATAGACTTGAGAAGGGAATTAAGCTTCTATTCTGTAACATGCTTGTCAGAGCCAGTAGAGGGTGCATTTTCCATAGTTCAGGACAATTCAAATGAATTCTAATTAAGCATGCAAGTAAAACTAAATTACAGTAAATATATAATGTCTGAAGTAGCAGGAAAGCAGGGCTGAAACTACCAATAATTATTCTAGGCACAGAGTTTTAAATTATTCACTATTAACATTTTGATAACCAGATACTGACTGACATCTGTCCTGGTTTCTCCAATGGCTTAAAAATGTCATACATGCATAGCATGCTTTGAATAACCAAATATAATATTCATAGACTAGTTAGTGAATTTTGCAATGTGACAGTAATGACCTATGGCTATTCTGGCATTTTCTGCTTCTTGAATTCAAATGAGATACTAAAATATCTCATCTGCTTTAACAGACTTACACTATATACAAACATTGATTGATTTGGATTGGATATATGGAAAATAAATTCATTAAAAAAACAGAATATCTTGATAAGGGTAAATCCGAAAAGTTCTTGTTAACAGGAAACACAGAATGTACAAACCTAGTGTGAATTTTCTTTGATGGAAAATTGAGAAATATTTCAAAACTCAGGATGACCGAAATAAAGGACACACTGCTACATAACTCCTTCCATTGCACTGTCTAAAGTGTGACCTATTGGTGGAGTGTCCATGAAAAGCTCTAAACCCTATAGAATCCCCACCATGATACACCCTATATGTATTTGGAGGGGAGAAGTGACAGTGAGTTGGTACTGAGGGTGTACAGGCTTCAGGACACCTACAAATACTTTAGAGTGGAAGGAAACATTAATGGTGCTTGCACAGCCCAGAGCTCTTAAGTAGTGACCTATTCACCCCTCCCTGCTTTTTGGGAGTGACACTGCAGAATCCCTGAATATGAGGGTGGCAGGAATTCAAAGAAGGCTGTTGTGGGATGTCTGAAGTATAGTATCATTCTCACGCTACAGGACACTTATAGATCAAGTCCAAAGCCTCTTCTGCACTGGATAAAAAGGCTACACATGTGTGTCCCTTAAGAAACCCATTCACCTCCTAAGGACATGAACTATGGACTTAATGTGTGTGTGTGTGTGTGCACGCACACACTCATTATGGCTCCATCTTCTAGTTGTCATTTACTTTGTTGTAATTAGGGCATGTGATACTCTTGTAAGGGTTTATTTGGAAAAGGTGACTTTCTGAAATAACTAGTGTCACATCCTATAGGAAATAAGCCAATGAGGGTTTGTTCTAATGATGTAATTCTAATATTGCATTTTACTAACTGAGTTTGCTTTTACTTGTTACCCTACAAGTTGTGGGAATGGAAAGTGTTTTGGAAATAAGTTTTGGGAATGGAATCTTTTGAAAGCCCCTTGCCCTGAGCTTTCTCCCTGTAACTTTTTTGAGAACATTGACGAATAATTGAATTTGTAGGCACTGCACCAAAGAAATTTACTTCTCTATTGCAATAATTTCTAAACCACAACTAACACAATGTTTCTTCCTAGATCTAACTGCCTATGCATTCAATTTAACACAATGTACAAGCTTAATTGTATTCGTGCCATCTGTTGACTCCCAACAGTATTGTATTCTTCTACCAGTATGGTTCTTTTTAAGCACCAATTAAACTGATATATTTTTAATTTCTGCCAGATGTCTAAACAATTAAGTCGCCAATTATCATGTGTCTTACAGATTTGGTGTTTTCCTCAGAGCCCCAGCTCCTGGAGTCATGTGACTGCAGGAGAATCTCCACTTTCATTTATAAGAAAAGTGAGTTTCTAGCTCTCACGGTTGCAGAGAAAACTTGAAAATGTGAACCCCAAAGGTTCGCAAACAGAAAACTAAAATTAAAAAAAAAAAAAAAAAATTTAAGCTAATCATGACTATTTTAGGCCTGACTTATTATATTGGAATTCTTGGGGTTGGAAATACTGAATTAAGCTCACAATTAAGCTCTAAATCTTTATTAAACATGAACATATTAGCTTTGAAGTCCCTTCAAATTTAATTTCCCATGAATCTTAGGTTCACTGTGTCAGGACTTCATTAACTTTTTTGTATTCCTTAGTCAAACTCACCTTGCTCAATCTTACCAACACTTACCCATCCCTCATAAGAAGGGCAATCTATCTCTGGGCAGAAGGTCTGTGTACTTGCTCCTTGATGCTCAAAACACTTGCACACATGCTTACCTTAGCTTAGTTTCATTTATTTCAATGTTGCTACTTAAAATAGTATCATTAAGTACACATGTAATGATTGCAGGATAATAGTCCTAATTAGGACCGAAGTGAGGCACAGACTTTGGAGGACTCTCTACACAGGGTTGGAATCCATCCAGAGAAAGTGATATGCAGCAGATTAGTCATTGTCTTTCCCAAGATTGGAAATAGTAGTTCTCTGTAGTTGAATATTCTGTGAAATATTTTTCTACAGTTCATAAGATGTGTTCTTGGCTTTCTGTATGGGAAGTGCTCAGCTCCAATGCATTTTGAAGCTCCATAAGTGATATGCAATGGCACCATATTGAAGTGCAATTTAAAAATCAAATCAAAATAATTCATTTTTCATAGACAGAGCTCAGTTTGTCAATGAGTTACATTCCTTTCAAAGCCAGTAGAAATGTAATGTACCAATAAAATACGCAGAAAGCTCATAAAAACGTTATCAGTTTTAGTTTTGACATTTGTTTTGGCCTCCTCTTATTTTCAAATGTTTTATTTTCTTCTAAGAAACACATGCCAAAAGGGAATGTTGTCTAAAGCCAGGCTTCCAACCAACTCGCCAAGAATTTATGGACAAAATACCAGACTTTTTTTTTTTCCCCACATTTTTAATGACTGTCTCATCTATAAATAAAAATACTTCAAACTACACTTTTAAGCAGATCTATTATAACATAGAAAATTTATTTTCCTATAACTTTTTATTCAATCACTAATAGCGTATTATGGTCAAGAATATAGATACATAGACACACTCTGATAAACAGCCCAGTTTTCCCTCTTTTTATTTTTTAATAGCCTCTGTCAATTCACAGATTGGCAAACGTGATCAACTATAAAAGAGACCAGTCTTTTATTAAATAACTATAACTGTAATAATGTAGCTATGGCCTGGCCTGACATGAGTGAACATGGAGGGAGGCCCCATTTCTTGTAAGATAGTGTTTGGGAGGTAAACGGATCATTAGGCTAAAAAGACACAATGTCTGGATCAGCTAAGATAAGAGGGAGGACACCCAGGGAACCATTTACTACAAACAAGATAACAGTGAACAAGATAAGGTGTAGAGAAGTGGTAAAGAGGAGGTCGAGCATGGACAGTGGATGCTGCATAGCAATTGGTTCTTGCAAAGTAACCAAGCTAAGCCAAAAATGTCTGGTGTGTATTGTATATAAAGGGAGAGATTTCTGTGTGACTTTGGGGTTATGATGTACCCTGCATCTGTCTCCCCTGAGTTTGAGCCTGATCAACTCATTGTAGCATTGCTATATGCCAAATAAAGATACCTGAGTGACAAAGTCTAGAATTGAACTGAGTTCTTGGGAAGCCGAGTAGAAAGACATCTCTGAGGGAATCCCAACAAATAAAGGTGATCACTGGGATATTACCTCTGACAGCTAGAATCTTAAACACTGATCCTGCAAGTACTAAGCCCCCAGTCCTGCAAATGACTCTGTTTAGAGCCCCATTGACTTGAGTTGGTCTCCACATGTGTGCAGGATGTGTCTGGGGGTATGTGCATGTGTTCAGTTTCAGGATTGTGGTGTAAAAACTCCTGCATAAAATTAAACATGACTAGTGTTTGCAGAATCATGGCCACAGTCCCCATGTTATTCATCTGACATATCAGTCTGATTATCCAATTAGGGATAGAAATTGCACGTTTATCCATAATGAGATACTGAAACTGTGAACACTGGTCTAATGAGTATGTTTTATTGTACCAGTGTGGTGTTTCCACTGAAGCAGCAAGATAAGCTAATGCTTAGTATTGGTCTCCAAATATTTTAATCAGAAGTATGGGAGCTAAATCCTTTTTTGGTTTACTATTTTTTGTGGTTGGTTGGTTGTTTACTGGTTGGTGGGTGTATTTTGGGGGGGGGGTGTTTTAATTTGTAGTTTTGATTTCTTGCTCTTGGTTCTGTTTCTAAAAAAAAAATGAACAAAGGATTGGATTAAATGATACATTATAAATAAATCTAAAAGATAGCGATTTGTATATTTTGGATAATTTTGTACTCGAAATACAGGTTGTGATCATATATCTGAACAATTATATTAATGGGCCAAGAAAAATAGACTGGCTAAGCACAGAAACAGTATTGGTGCTTATTTAGAAACATCTCTTGGTAACCAAAGGTGCATCTAAGCACAAATTCTAAACCCAATGACCAGCTTTGACACATGACTGAAACCCAAGAGGGTAGGTAGCCTGTGAGGATCTGGCTCTATGATCCATCTCTTTTCCAAAACTTCCATCTAGACTACAAGAGATGATGTCCCCAGGATTTCACTCCTGTGCTGCAGAACCACATCAGTTTTGTTCCTTTCAGACTCCATGGGTTTGTCTACAGGGGGACACTCAGGAAAGTTAAGGCAAATCACTGTTTGAAGAAGACTATGAACTAGAGAACTAGGAACCTTTTAATTCATGCCCACAGAGGAGTTACAGCCCAGCATTTCATCTGAAATAGTCATTTTTCATCTGAAATAGTCAATTTGTCAGAACCAAAACTTTTTGTGGGAACATATCAGTTTTGATTAGATTTTCATTGGGAAAAGTTTCTAAGATCCAGGATGGAATTTCTGGTAAAAAATTAGAGAGCCCCCAAACCCTCTCAGAATAGTTAATAGACTAGGGTTTAGGGCATTCACCTGGGAAGTGGAAGGCTAAATTTCAAGTCCCCTTTCTACCTGACTCAGAGCAGGGACTTGAACCTGTATATCTTACTCCCCAGGTGAGTGCCCTGACCACTGAGCTGGGGAATTTGAGGGGCGGGGGGGGGTCTCTCATTTTTTCAAGATGCTCAATCCTGTCCAAGTGCAGAACAGGACATTGTTTTTGAAATCACCATTTTTTGTGGGATGGGTAAACTTTCTTGTCTTGTTGACCCAAGTTGAGTAGCAGTGCTGGGAACTGGGCAAATAAGGGGAAGACCAACTTCAGAGCAGGTTTGCATTGGCTATTCCAGCCCCATAGAATATCCTCCACAGACCTTTCTGTGATAGCCCCACAGGTAGGAAGAATGGAGGATCTAAGCAACAGCTCTGTTCCCAAACCACCCCCAGCAACTATGCCAGGGAGGTAGGTCCCACATCTGCAATCAGCCCCTGTCCCATCTACTTTCCTCTTACACAAACACACTAGTTTAGTTGTTAATTCCATTCATAGATATGGAAGGGGCTGGATTTGCTTCCGTGAATATACAAACTAACTGCTATATGTAAATTCTCAATAAAGGCACTAATGACCTAATATGTACTAAGCATCCATAAATCACACTGAGATCAATGCGAGCAGCACATGCTCACACCTTGGAAAATAAATAGTCAAATATTTAATCCTTCAATGCTGCATTAACAGTATGACCTAGAAATGCAAGTGAAACATGCCATGCAGGGGTTAAAAAAAGAGCTTGGAAACATCCCACCTTTGGGTAAATGGGAGATGAGTTGCAAACAACAGATTTATACCCAGAAGCAGGTAACAGATGTTCCTTGGATGGCATATACAGGAATTTCTATAATGATTGTGGTGGTGACTCCAGAGTTATAGCTTCATCATAGACTATTTTCTATTGTAAGAAATTAAAATGCTTGCACTTTTACATCAGTGAGAAAGAAACTTTTTTAAAAAATTGAATAAGGTTTCTCTCATCACAAGGTGTAAATGGTGTACATAGCATGGTTTTTTGCTTTTTCATTTTGGGGAAATAAAACTATTGCGAAATGATTCTTCCCCATTCCTGTACTCCTGACCCAACCCCAATATGTTTTATCAACAAACAGATCTTTATACTAGACTTTTTGTTTTGGGTATTCTCATTTCATACCTCTGAGATACCACAGTAAAGTGTGTAGTATGAGAACTTGTACACAGTCTTCTTGTTTGGGTTGGGAGAGAGATTTTTTTAAATTTTATTTTATTACCTTTGTCTTTAAAAATAAAGTTTGCAACTGCATCATTCCAGTTTTCTGCAAGAGTCACTGCAATAAAACCCCCAGTGTGATACAGGAGTGATGCCAATGGTGAATCAAGCCCATGCTACTAAAAGGAGTTTTAGCCTTCTTGGATATATACCATTATGCCTGCTAGCTGAAATATCAGGAGTTATTTGAACTCTACATTCTTAAGTACAATCTTTAAGCTGTGAAAGGCACAGTGTGACTAAGAACTACTGAAACTGATGAGAGAAGCCAATGTGTCTGTTCAATGCAGCCTATTCCACAAAGAAATAGGTTGACCATATTTCCCTGTGCTGAATATGGGACACCTGGTAAAATTACTTATATTCAAGCGAATTCAATGGCAATCAATCAATGCAGTACAAACGTTCAAATTAACATCAAGTTAACTGAACCCCTGTTAAAAAGAAATACTGTGTAGTTGGATTCTTTCTATTTACCTTCGTATCTTTAAGGCTTTAGGGCTCACATGGGGAGAGGTGACACACACACTCCTGTCCACCTCTCACATGGGAGAGTGACCAACCAACCCGACCCTCTTGCTGTTGCTCTCTGCCCTCCATGCATGGCTGGGCCCTTGGGACAGAACCTTCTCTCCCGCTAACTGGTGCTGTCTCTTCCCAAGGCAACACCTGTGTGTGTGGGAACAGGCAGGGTCACATGCCCCCCCTCGCCAGATTTCTGCCAGGATTCACAGCTGAACGTGGCCAGCAGCAGCTGTTTGGTACTGTGCAGGAGGGGGGAAGGGATGACCTGGCCCATGTCCTTGTAGAGCTCATCTCTTCTAACTCTCCCCTGCCCACCCATGGTTGGAGAAAGCTTGTCCCTTCCTGCCCGTACAGTGTCGAAAGGCATCTAACACCTCCAGGGTGCTGCTGACCACCCACATAACCCAGCTGCCTCCTGTGCCCCAGCTACAGTGCAGGCAGGAAGGGGTTAAGCCTTCAGGATGCGTTGTGCACCAGGGCCCAGGGAACCTGCCTGCAGGGGCTTCAGTGTACCTGGCCCGAGAGGTGGCTCAGCAGGAAAGGGTACCTAGGGGATGGAGCAGCCCCATGCTCCCTGGGGGCAGGACCCAGGGCAGGGATGAGGAGGTGTGAAGAGGGTGCTGTGGAGCCTGCAGGTTCGGGGCAGGAACAGGCTGGAAATCGCTTTTTCCCCCCCCCCACCCCCCGCTACTCCAGAGCTTAGCTGAGGGGCGGAGAGGCTTCCCCGTGCCAGTGCTGTGCGGAGCTTTAGCACATGTAGAGCTCACCTCCTACTGGCCAGAGGGTCTTGGGCTTTCCTGGGTTGCTCGCCCAGCCAGAGGCAGTTGGGGAAGGAAGCAGCCTGCTTGCCAGGCTGTTGGTGAACTGAATGCTCTGACCACACGGTGCTGGGAGCTGGACGCACCCCGACAGTGGGGGTATGGAGGAGCAGCAGGGTTGGAGTGGGGAATGGGGCAAAGCAGGGAGAGGACAGTGAGAGAGGGAGCATGTAAAGGGCCAATGGGTGGGCAGCAGTGGTGACACGTAACTGGCCGCTGCCTAGCGCCTGCCTGCACTCACCAGGCACTACCGCTTGCAGTGCGCAGCCAGTGCTGGCTGGAAATGGGACGTGGGGCAGGGCCCTGCTGGCTGACAGCAGGCATGTAGCGGGGCTGCACTGACAGACCAGCAGGGGGAGCAGCCAGCCCCGCGCAATGCATCTTCGCCTCGCCACCAGACTTGCACTCTCACCCCCATTGTCAGCCACTGGAGCCCCACCTAACTCTGGTGGGCAGGCGGCTGCCGAGCAGGGATCCAGCCAGCAGCAGGACATGCCAGTAATGAGAGGGGGAGGACACAGCAAATACAGAACAATTTGCCCATTTTTTAAAAAAAGTCGGGACACCTACAGGAGAGCTTAAATACGGGACTGTCGCTTTAAAAACAGGATGTCTGGTCACCCTACAAAGAAAGACTAAACACTGTGCTCTTCTGTGCTGGCAGGGGTATGCTAAGCGTGCGATGGTTCTATTTACGCTAGAGCTCAGCTCACAAAGGAGCAGTTTCCTTCTAATATACTGTGTATCCATTTTGTAGTGGGCAGGAGACTTGATATGCCTTGTGTCTTTTCCGTACTTTAAATATTAAGTACTCATCTGGGAGGATCTGTCTAATAAGCCAGAGCCAGGATGTACTATGGTCACAGAAGGGTAAGCGTCTATTCAGACATGGAAAATTACCTTGCAGAATCCAAAACAAAGTAAGTGATTAAGAGCCATATGCTGCCCCCATCCACTGCCAAGTACATATGGGAAACTCCTGATGTCAATGAATGTGGATGAAAAGCAGTTTATCACTGCATGTGGATGAAGAGCAGTATATGGGATTCAGTCTTTGCTCCTAGTACTCTCTAGCTCCATGCCCAGTAAGTTAGGGGCTGAGTAGGCTTAAAAGATGTATATTAAGACGTTTGGAGGTTTCTGCTTCACCTTCCATCTGACTCCACTGACAACATGATTTTTCAAATAACTGCGTGTTACTTTGAGATATAGAACCCGGGGGCCAGATATTTCACATGCATACGAGACACTGCCTGGCCCATTAGAAAAAGCCGAGTTGAAAATAATATAGAAGACTTCAATATGAATAAAAATATTGAATAGGGTATGCAATGTCTTTGACTAATGTAACAGACCTTTTGGTGCTCCTTGGACAGGACACTGAAACCCTGCTCTTCTCGTCTCCCCTCACGGCACTAGTTAGGGGCTGCTTTGGCAGGGATCACCAAATGACACTATTATATCTAGTCCCACAATTTCTTTTGTGTGTGTGTGTGTGTGTGAGCAATTTTTTAGTTTTGGAAGAAATCCTGTGGTGTTTGTTTTTCTGACGATGTAGTTTATTTTGGGGGAGCTGTGGAAAGTAGTTCAGTAGTTTGCTCTAAGCCTAGAATCAGTTTTGGGGACAAGGTTGCCCCCTTGGAACTGGTCATTGGTGTTTGGGGGATTGCTCACATGCTGTTCATGATCACTTTTGTTCCAGGACTGATTACTCCTGGGGGAATTCTGCGCCACTACGCACATCCAGAATTCACGTGTCCCGCAGAATTTTTATGTTTTCCTCAGAAAATACATTCTGCCCAAGAAGTGCTGCAGTTCAGCCTTTCACCCACCAGAAATTGCTGTGGCATCAGAACAGCCAGCAGCATGAACCCAGCCAGCTGTTCTGGTGCCACAGAGGCCTCTTGTGGGCAAAAAGCAGAACTGCAGCACCTCTGGGGCAAAATGTATTTTCAGGGTGGGAGGGGGGGAAATTCTGTGCATGCACAGTGGTGCAGAATTCTCCCAGGAGTAAAAGTTCATCACAGCACCCTGCCCACAAAGCCAGGTTAGGACAGACATAGTGGGGTACATGGGGCTACTGGGGGAGGTCACAGACTGGGGTTCAGAATGGCTAGTGGGGGGGACAGACTGGGGCATGGGGTCAGGAGCTTGTGGGGTGACAGAGTTGAGCCAGGGACTGAATGGGAGTTGGGGGGCAAGGCCACATGTGAGGGAGAGGGAGGGAAGCTGCAGGGATCTATGGGGATGGGGGGGGGGCTGCGGGGACAGGGGCACATGTGCCTGACTGAATGGGAGAGGCTTGGGGTCAGCCCCGGTCTGCATCAGGGAGGCTTCTCAACTCCCTCACAATCTCACCCCTCACTTTCCCCCAAAAAACCTGTTCCATACTTCTCCCACCACACCCAGCAACCCTCCAGGTTCATTCCAGGTTTCTACCCTCTCCCTCAGCTCCTCCATTACCCCTGACTCCACCAAGCCTTTGCACTGCTTCTGACAGGTGCAGGAAATACAGTTATATATTGTAATTTAAACGAATTACTAAAAGTTCTGTATTAATATGCCTAGTAAGGCATCTATTTGTCCAAAAAATATATATATATTTTTTGGTCTGTATTGTTACAGACATACTTGCTGACAGATATTATGAAATAAATTACCAAAATAATTGAAACTGGCATGATTATGATCTTGTTTTGACAAAAAAAATCTGCAGAATTTTACGAATTTTAAAATATTGTGTGCAGAATTTTTAATTGTTTGGCACAGAATTCCTCCAGGAGTAAACATATGTTTGTAAGTAAAATAAGTTGCACTAAGAATATATTCGGTTTCTACATGACCGATTTTTTGCAACCTGGAAGGCCCTAACATTTGCTATTGTTTGGCAGAGTGTTTGACAGAGTTCAGAAGCAGCTGAGGGATTGACTTAGTTGGGTGTTAATTAGGTATGCTCAGAGGAGAGAGAAAAGATATTGGTGCTGAGCAGACCACAGGCCTGGAAACTGGAAAAATACAGGAGCTACCTTTTCTGAGTTTACTACTAGTAAAACTGGATGGTAGGAATATAGCTGGAGACTTTTGTCAAGTTGCTTTCAATTTGGGTATAAGAAGAACTCTTATAATAAACTATCAGTAGAGAGGATTTGTATTCACACCTGCTTATCTAGTGAGTTTCTTTCTCCCACCATTCTGCTCTGGCCCTGCAAGAATCCTATTTTATATTACATTTTACAATGGATGCTCTTGAGGTTACACAGCAGTTATCACTGACTCCAAGTCAGATACCAAGTCTTATTTGCCAAGAAGAGGAAAGTAAGCATGGGACTGTACTAGGGCCAATGCTCACACAGCTGGACAGAGACTCAACAGGAGTGTCAGCTGAACTAGGTTCAGGTACTTGTGATTACTTCAGGTTCTGAGAGAAATCTAACCACAGAATCCCTGCCCCACTGTCTGGCTTGGACAATATTCCACCTCAGGGCACAGCTGAGGAAAGATGCTTTGGTCTCCTCCAAGGGATTCCAAAGGACTTGCTCACAGATACTTCACTACCTGAATTAACAGTAGAGGATCTTGAGACACTTGCATGGAATGGTACAGATATGTTCTGCTAAAGCTTTATCACAGTTTGAGTTCCTCCAGTGTTATGCCAACATACTCTGTCTTCATCAATGCAGTGCAGCATTATTACTGTGGCACTATGTGATTAAATCACCAGAAATTTTACTTTCACCCCCCTCCCACACACAGTTCATTTTCAGTTCATTAAGGTTATACTAGCTACAGTAGTTACAAGTTTCCTCTTATTAATGCTTCTTACCTATTTTTTTTTAAAAAGCAAGATTGTCAGGAAAAATTGATATTCATTTTTTTTTTGCACCTGCCTCAGACTGTGAAAGTTTTCTTTCAGTGAATAGTGATTCATATCTACATCAGTTACCTACTGACTAGCTAACCTGTTATGAGGTTCCCAGGTAAAACCATCAAATGAAAAGTATACTGAGATGAATTTTGCTGTTAACTCATAATTTCCCAGTGCCATTAGCATGCACATATACAGTTACTTGCTCTCTATGATGATATCAGTGGCTGATTCAGGAAGGAGAAGCCTAATGTGTTGTCAGTCCACACCCCATATCTTAAAAAAAATAATAAAGTAAAACAAAACAAAAACAAACAAAAAGATCACTCCTAGTATTCTTACTACAACAGTTATAGGAAATCACTGAGGAGCAAGTTTAAAGAATGTACAAAATATGATTTATAGTACAGGTGGCTGAATTATTTGTTGTGAATACTTTTAATTGCACGTTTTATCCCTGTCTGTTCACTATGTTAGGAACTTACAACCCCCATCACCACAGTATCTGAGCATCTCACAATTTGTAATGTATTTGTTCTCACAACACCCCTGTGTGAGAGAGTACTATTATCCCCCTTGTACAGAAGGGGAACTCAGACAGAGATTAAGTGACTTGCCCAAGGTCACTCACGAAGCTTGTGGCAGAGCTTTGTTTTCAAAAAGGGGTATTTGAAAGAACAAGGATTTTGCAAGTGTTCCTGTGAACAAAACCATTCCCACAAATATTCAAGGACCGCAACTAATGAGAGTCACTGACATTAGCCATTCAGAAATCAAATGGATGTTGAGCATGCTGAGTATAGTGTGATTTTTCACCAAATGACTTCCCTAACCTGTCATACATAATTAGCCTATTACTGATCAGCTACTGGATTCTGAGTTCAGGTCCTGCCCTTTCATTCTGTGTAGGAGCAGACTGTCTAGGCTCATGGTAAATAGTGCCTTTTATATACATAAGGACACATTTTCAAAGGTTCCTCTAGCCAGCTTCTCTGTGTGTTTTGTGTGTTTTCTCCTCCTCCCCCCTTCTTTCTTTTTTTCTTTTTTTTTGGTTTGTTTTTGCAAGAGCATGTTTAAATCAGATAGTTGTATTCTAATTGAATTATATGATGTACAAAAATAGCAGCTGCAATTCAAAAATTTGGACCATGCTACATCATAGTAGCTATGACATAATTTGAGTGGAAGAAGGTCAAGATCCACCTGTTAATGACGCGCTTTGATATTCTTATATAAAAAGGAACTATAAAAGTGTAGTTCAGAGGGTGGAGATGGATGGCAGGAGAGAGATCACTTGATCATTGCCTGTTAGGTTCACTCCCTCTGGGGCACCTGGCATTGGCCACTGTCGGTAGAGAGGATACTGGGCTAGATGGACCTTTGGTCTGACCCGGTACGGCCTTTCTTATGTTCTTATGTAGTGCATGATTTTTACTATCTTTTAAAATAAAAAACATATATGGATTTCTATTAAGGTGGCTATCCAGATTTATTGACCGGAGAGATAAATATTGACTGAAACTAATCAAAAGTCAATAGTTATCTTCTGGGACAAAGAAATCTGTATGTTACTTGAAACATGAAGTCATTTGACCAGATTCTCCAGTGCATGGTCTGGTTATAAACTTGCTGTAGCTGGTCTAATGGCACAGATCCAACAAAGGGGTTTCTACAGCCCCTTCCCCAGAACCAGCGTGGCCAAGCCCCTGTGCCATGCCAATCCCCAGCAGAAGCTCTTCCCATTTGGGTCTGTTTGCAACCAGCAAAACTGAAATCATTCTCAGGGTTTTCTAACCCCATGAATGGCAGCAGGATCAGCAGAGTGCAAAGTTAAGATTCACTTATGTATACACAGACACACATACTCCTGACTTGTACTCTGTGCTGATCAGGCAACCCTCTGACCTGGCCCAGTACACGGGTGTTATCCATATTGAAAGCTTTTAGCAAGAATATGAGGAAAACAAAATAGGGGCCCTGAATTTCTCAAGTGTAAAAGTTGTTCCCTGCAAACCAATGTTTTATAAAAGAAAGATTTTGTGCAGGGGGGAAAAAGTCCTGCATTGGAGGCAAGTAGGTTGATTCACATTGCCATGGACATTAATGGGAAGAGGATTTTAGACCTTAGTGTCTCACGTCCCTCTCTTTCTTTCACATGTATGTCAATGGGATCAGAATTAGGCCCTGACTCATCCCTAGAAGTGAGCAAATAAAAAGAACTCAGTGTTCTCAAATTAGTAAATCTTTTCTGCATTGAGAGTATTGATTGAATGGTGAGATTTATGTGGGGGGATTAATTTCTCCCATAGAGATTTCAGAATTTAACTTTACCTTTCATTTCCTGGGAGATTTGACTGTGTGTGTGTGTGTGTGTGTGTGTGTGTAAGTGTAATTAATGTTTGCCTTTATCCCGTTTCTTTCCTCTTCTTACTGAGCCCTCAGTTCCAGGCTTACTTATACTCATTCATTTTGATGCCTTATGTTGTGTGAGTACACAGTAACCAAAGGGGCAAAGGGAGCCAGTCCAACCACCTTGTAGTTGGGATATGTAAGGGTTAAGTAAAGACCTGGGTAACGCTAGCATGGTATTAGGGAGGAAGGCACGGGCATGCACATTTCTTCGCTTGATAAAGTTGCCACCTTTTTCCCTTCTCTTCTGGTTGTCAAGGATAGATAAGTGTTGCAGCTGCATGAGAAATGTGGTTGTCTGAAGAATACCCTTTGTGTAAAGAAGTGTTATCTTCCCCCTCCCTTCCTTTCCCAGCTACATAAATGAGCTCAGGGTCATGGCCCCTTCCTCCCTGCAAAGAAATGTATCTTCAAGGTAAAAATGTCTGTAGAATATGCTTAATGCTGTAAACAGTAAATAGGGCGGGGATAATTATATTCAATATATGGGCATTCATATTACTAAATAAGGGGTTTGGGGGTGTTGTAGTAAATGTGGGTATTTACATATTAACTTAGATAAAAGGGTGTGATGCATTTAACTCAGTGCTTTCTTGACAATCGTGTCGAGGGTAACAAGTACCACAATGAAGAAGCCCGTTTACTCAATTCGCCTCTGGGTCAGCCTGCTCATTCTCTAACACTTGTATTCCCATTTGACTCCAGACATAAGTTCAGCCTTTGAACCCCCAATCAAGTAGAAGGTCCAGTGCCAGCAGCAATGGCAGGCACCCTACAGAGCAGGAAGGAGTGAGGAGTCATTATCCTGTTCCTCGTTGCACCAGCCATCAGAGTTTGGGTTGGCATGGGAGCAGCACACACTGCTTCTTGTTAAAGGACCTAACCAGATCAGCCACACCATCACCGGTTCATTCACCTGCACGTCTACCAATGTAATATACGCCATCGTATGCCAGCAATGCCCCTCTGCTATGTACATCGGCCAAACTGGACAGTCCCTACGTAAAAGGA
The DNA here is from genome assembly GCF_002925995.2 of Terrapene triunguis. Lineage (NCBI taxonomy): Eukaryota > Metazoa > Chordata > Testudines > Emydidae > Terrapene > Terrapene triunguis. Next base: position 6,557,816 of record NW_020664389.1, read on the forward strand.
TAAATGGACACAAATCAGCTATCAGGAATGGCAATATACAAAAACCTGTAGGAGAACACTTCAACCTCCCTGGCCACACAATAGCAGATGTAAAGGTAGCCATCTTACAGAAAAATAACTTCAGGACCAGACTTCAAAGAGAAACTGCTAAGCTTCAGTTCATCTGCAAATTTGACACCATCAGTTCAGGATTAAACAAAGACTGTGAATGGCTAGCCAACTACAAAAGCAGTTTCTCCTCCCTTGGTGTTCACACCTCAACTGCTAGAAGAGGGCCTCATCCTCCCTGATTGAACTAACCTCGTTATCTCTAGCCTGACTCACTCTTGCTTGCATATTTATACCTGCCTCTGGAAATTTCCACTACATGCATCCGAAGAAGTGGGTATTCACCCACGAAAGCTCATGCTCCTATACGTCTGTTAGTCTATAAGGTGCCACAGGACTCTTTGCTGCTTTTGTTAAAGGTTGTAGCAGTAACAATCCCCCTGGCAGCTGCTACAGTGTGATGCATCCCCTCACTCTGCCATAGCATGGGAAATGGCTTAAAGCCATGATATCGTAAGCAGTATTATTCCAGTTCTTTTAAAAATGATTTTAAAGTCACAGTACGCTGCAGATAATTAGCATTAAAAGGTGTACTGATACCTTGCTTGTTACCTTTTCAACAACCATTGATATTTGAGAGCTCAACTAAAATGAAGAAGGCATGAGGGGGCCCAGATCCTAACAGCAAACAAACTACCATATAAAGGATACAGGGAAAAATAATCATTAACAAATGAATAATCCTAAAATATATATATGGTTTATAATATATTTCTCAGCATTTCTCAAAATTATCTCTTCCACAGCTGGTTGAATATTGCAGAATACCATTCAGGCTTTTTTGTTTTTGACTTTTAAACAAAAATCCACAGAGTGTTTTTGTTTGGATTACTGGGAAATGGCTCTTCTTTGTGCAATATTCACAGGGCATGCCAATAAGAGTATTTGTGTGCAAATATGAGTGCTCACTAATTGTGCTGGAAGTGCTTGTCCTTTATAAAATGTGTCATCCAATCAGGGAGCAAAAACATGGGTGATCAAACATGGGTAGCTGATAAACAAAGACATAATCAAAGCAATTTGTTCACAAACAACCCATAGGCTGAAAAATGGAAGTATGAGGTCTGATTTCAGGCTCTCCTACACCACTCCAACAACATATTTGAGCTTTAAAATGGCCACAGCAGGCTGGAGAATTGCCCACATTCAGTAGCTGCATAACACCAATGTAAATGAGTATGAGTAAATGAGTTGAGCACTGCCCAACTCGTATCACCCAGCATAGAGGCGTGCCAAGGATAGGGCAGAGTAGAAAGGGGCAGTAGTGGGGGGTTGAGGCCGCAGCTGGAAGTAGGCATGCAGGGCAGCAGAATCGGGGAGGCCAAAAGGGGCTAGTGTCTCTGCAATGGAAATTTTGTGGGGGCTCCGCCCCTGCATAACTCAAGCATACCGTGTGTGGCGGTGAGAGTAGAACCCAGAGGGGCTGGAACGGGCCCGAGAGCAGGTAGGAACACCTGGAACTCTCCTTCCCACCCTGTAGCTGATTGCCTTCTGCCAATTCTTCGTCCTTCCACTCACTCTGCCTCCACCTACCTCCTCCCCGCTTCACACGGAGCCGCCTTTGCCCCATGCAGAACTGTACTGCTTAGCACTACAGACAATTCTAGGCAGCAAATCAACCAATAGACAGTCCAGGTAAGGTTGTAATAAAGAGAGCAGGGCAGCAGTAGTCTCTTCAGCAGCCCAGAATCTGGGCAGTGTTAAGGTGTGTCCCACTTCAGCTGGACTACTCAAGGGCTTAAAGTTAAGCATGTGTTTAAGTGCTTTGGTAGATCAGGACTTAAATTACTTAAAAAACAAGTACGATTGTAAATAATTCAGAATAAAAATGGACTTAATCAGAATGTTAGACAAGCCAGAAAGAATACAATTTATTCTCAACAACAACAACAACAACAAAATTAGTGGTACTCTCTGCACGTTTCAGAAAAGTAACAAAACAGGAAATCAGTGTAATAGTATTTCTAGTGCTCCATGAAGTTACTCACATAGTCAGACTGATTGGATACTATTATATGCTTCTTGTACGAGACTGTGAGCTGGACTACCCTTTTTTGACTATATATACATATCTATATAAAGATAAAACCTGAATGTCAGTAATTTCACAGGCTCATCTGAAAAGCCTGATTTTATAAGGATCACCCAAATCTCTCAGCAAATGATTTCCAAAAATTAAAAGAAAGAATGTCACTAATGAGCCCTGCAGAAGATCTACAGAAAGAATGAAAACATAATCACGTAAGTTCAAGAGGGGAAAATTAAGTCCCTAGACTTATGTGCCATGTTAGCAAGTTTATCTGCAGAAATCATTAATAATAAAAGACATCATGACAGACAGGCACTAATGTGATAAAGTTGCTGAAAACACAATGAAAACCCACTAATGTTATGTTGTTGTACATCAACAGAGGCTTTAGGCTGCTGAGCTCTGTTCTGAATTTATTTGACATAATTAGTAGCTTGGGCATCTGTAAGGTCATTTTCATCATTTACAGTGTGCTAAAGTGGTAATTTTGCTGAAAATATCAGGAATGAAACTCAAATACATGCATCCACAGCTGGCCAGCAAATAGAGACATATACTAATTTTTAAGGTCTAGGAACAATTCTAAAAATTACTATAACCTTTTATTCAACTAAAATGAAATGTCTAAATTTTCCATAGCTTGAAAGTATTACTGCCTAATCAGTCTTGTCATTTTGTAGTAAGCAGGTCACAGCATGTCAGTTACAGAACATACCAATAGGATGCAAATGAAAAATTAGAAACAAATAAACAAACCAAAAAAACAACAACCCACAGACAAATGAACAAAACACTTAACTCCACTCTCAATAGGCTATTTAAAGTGATGCCCACCTTTTCAAATGAGAAAAACACTAGCAGTTAGTTGGCAATACCCAGCTTTTAAAAAATGGTAAATTAATAGAGAAAGATAGCTGAAACTGATAGTTTGGCAGCATTCAAACAAACAATGAACTGCTTACATCTTCTGTTCAGTGTATTTGAGACTTTGGGGTGGGGGTTTGCTCTGCTGCCATTCCTATCAATAGGAAGTTTACCAATAACTTAAATGAGAGCAGAGTTAGCCAACAGTGAAGCATATTTGAAAATGCTACCATTTGATTGTAGCAAGTTCATAATTCAAGGCCCATTTTATGTCTTTCCCTCAGGTAACACAGGGCTTGAGTATCATCTCCCCTATTGTGTCGAGAGAGGAGCCAGTTCAGGAACATCTGGGATCGGGATGGGAAGCACAAAAGAGGGGAAGAAAACTGGCTCTCTGGCATTATCTCCCTTTCCCTCATCCAACAGAACCCCACAGTGGGGTTGGTGCTTTAAAAGGTGTCAAGGAGCTGGGTAAGGGAAGGGTCATCCTGAGGCATCTTCCCTTCCCCCTCCCCTTACCCTACAAGGGATTGTGACTCATATGATAATGTGGAGCCAATCAGCATTTGCTGATGCTTATCTCTTATTTATTGCTCCTCTACTCATTGAAAACTTCTCTGCAAATAGGGTTTGAAAGTAGCAGTCAGTAGTGAGAGCATGATGTGGAGGGAAGGGGGCCCAGAAAGCTGATGAGATGCACTGGAGCTAGGCAATGATATCCCCATTCTCCACAACTATTCGAAGAGCTGCACAGATCTTGGCACCTACAGGTTTTGGAGAAGCCAAATTCCTTGCTTGTTCTGTAGCTGAAGGCAAATCTTCTCCAACAGAATAATTCTGAGGAGTTTTAGTCAGATTTGTGGAGCTTCCAGTAGAATTTATCCTCTTCATGGAGCTATTCACAGAAAGAGATAATATGGTAATTGCTCCCAGTTTTTATCTATAGCCCTGCTCCGTTTCCTTCACAAAATATCTCCCAGTCCTCACCATGCTGTCTCTGCCCACCAACTGGCTCTGGACTTTTAGCCTCTTCTCTCACATTATCTCTTCTATCCCTCCCCATAGACTTTGCATTTATCAGCAAGGTGTGTATACTGAAGGAATCAATCCTATACGCTTAATCATAACCTTGATTCTTCCTTCAACTTGTCTGTCTTTTGTTATTATTTAGGCCTTGATCCTGAAAACATGTATTCCCCTGCTTACATTTATTCACTTCAGTAATACCAGTGACTTGCATGGTAGTTTTACACAATTAAGAATATCAGAAGTTGACTCTCTATTTCTGTCTTTTAAAAATAAAAAAGAGTCCAATATGAGGCAGGTTTTTCAGTAAGTAAATCTGAGAAAAGGAAGCTAGCAACAAACACTGCTGATCTTTCAACAGTTTTTTTAAAAAAAAGGTAAATAGAATTTATGCCTGTCTAGGGCCTGATTAAACTTCAATTCAAACTTGTCCTGACCAGAAAATAAATTGCCTATGGATCCTGAACAAGCTTTTTCACACACTACAAAAATGTGTATTTGTACAGAAGTATGATTTATGAAAGTATTGATTCCTTTGTTAAATAATGAATTACATGTCCTACCACTATATTATTTATCAAATTTTTTGTCATATAATTAAATTGTCACATAATGGATTGCATCCATATAGATTCATTAAATATTAAAACCTACATGTGACGCTGCTCACCTTTTCTTTGGCTAACTACATTTTTCCTCTGTTCTTTTCCATTAAGGTCAATGATAGCCGTTCTCCACCCTTATCATAAAAGCTGTAGTGACTGCTTGCCAAGATTGGAAATCTTATAGCAAGCAAGCCCCTAAATCTTGTAAGATTATGTACTTTTAGCCTGTGAGTTGTCTCTTCAGCATGATCTTGACTCTGCCCAATCAGCATTTAATCTTAATGGCTAAGGAAACTTTTTGCTACTGAACCAGTTATTCCATCAAGTGTTTCCAGGTGCCAAAGTGAGCCAGGCTGCTGAAGAGTAAGGGAATGATCAGAATGAGATCAGTGTTTCTCATTCTGTAAAGGATTCTTCTTCTTCGAGTAGTGTCCCTATGGATGCTCCACTGTAGAAGCACTTGCATCCCTGTGCTGCTGATCGGAGAACTTTGGTAGCAGTATTGGCCCGCACATGCGCTGTGCCTCCTCATGCTCTGCCACGAGGCTAACCAGCCTTGCGCAGGTGAAGCTTCCTCAGCCGCCCCTAGCTAGAGCTATTAGCTATGGGTTCGCTGGATCATTAACTCTATTGTTCAAACTTAACTAGTTACTAATCTTTCTTTATTTGTTAGTTTAGAGTTTCCTTTGATTTTCTTAAAAAAACAAAAATCCCCCAAAACTTTATCTACTTCTTCTCTTCTCTGGTGACTACTCCAGTGTGGAGTATGCCCGGTTCACCGGGATTTTTTTGTGATGGGTATAACCCCCCTTCTGGGATGCCACCTGATGTACTGGGGTTTTACTGAGTCCCTCCTGCTCCACCAGTCTGGATTCCCTCTCCTTGTTTTGCTGAATTAGGCTCTCCGGCCTCTTACCCCACACACACACACACACACACACACACACACACACACACACACACAC
>NW_020664389.1:6563422-6598465 GCF_002925995.2 Terrapene triunguis
ACACACACACACACACACACACACACACACACACACACACACACACAGGTAGGGCCACACCCAGCTACAGACACAGACTGAAGTCAGCTCTGTGTGAGAGGATTCACCCAGCACTCATGTGCACACCCCTTTTGGGGAATAAACCCAGAATAATACTGTCTTGCACTGTATAAAAATATCTGCACAGTGCAAGCTCATAAAAATTCACCCTCTTCCTCAATGTTAACAAAGATACGCACAATTTCTTGCCCCCCCCTCCCCCGGTTAGAAATTGCATAAACTGGGTTTAATAATAAACAAAACACATTTATTAACTATAAAAGGCAGATTATAAGTGATTATAAGTGATAGCAAACAGAACAAAGCAGATTACTGAGCAAATAAAACAAAACACACATACTAAGCTTAAGATCTTAAAGAGACTGGTTTTAAGAAGTAATTTCTCACCCTAAATGTTATTTTAGGTAAGTTGCAGAGTTTCAGTAGCTTAGAATTCCAGTTATTTCTTCTTACAGACTGGACGCCTGTGTCAGTCTGGACTCACCCCTGTCTTTCCTTTCAGGTTAATTCCTTTCTCCCTCCAGGTTTTTTCAGCAGTCCTTCTTGGGTAGGCAATGGAAGAGAGTCCAGATTAATCTCTCCCCAGCATTAAAAAGGATTTACCTAAGGCAGAAAACTTTGGTTTGATCCCCATCCCCCTACAGAGGAAAAGTATCAGCAGTGTCCAAGATGGTATTTTGTATCAGGTGACAGGACCACCTAACCTGGTAGTGTTACAGCTACATCCCAGGATGCCTCTCAGGAATAAGAGATTAGTATCTTCACTGTCTTATTGTTTCTTCCTAATGGCCCATCAAGGCTGTGATGGCCAGTTGTCTGATGGGTATCTCCCAAATACACATACAGTTGTAATAGGAATATTGACTATGTAACAAACTTTAGATACAGAAATGATACCTGCATGCACATTGGATAATCACATTCAGTAAATCATAACCTTACCAATGATATCTTACAAGACCCATTTTGCATAAAATATACCTTAATTAGGCCATATTCATATCATAACCATATTTCTATGAAGAATATGGGGTGTAACATCACAAGGTGCCTCTCATGTAAAGAGGCCATCCCGGTAAGAGACGAACATTCTGATTATGTCCATTGCCTTGGGGAAAACCACATTCCCCAGAAGTGTGTTGTTTTTGTTAGCAGCTGAAGCCGTGATCTCAAAAGGACACAGAGCTCAGACTTAAACTTCTTCTAATGGAGGCAACTCTCCAGCCTCCTTCAGATCCGCATCAGGATTCACCGAGAAGGTGGGAATCTTCACCAGAGCCCTCCATATCCAAAGGTGATGAACCTAAAGCCATGAGACACTCACATAAGGCTTCAAAAAAGAGAGCTGTGAGTACCCAGAGCAAGCCCTGAACCAGCCGGAAAAGATCCCCAGCACATTCAATATCCTTGGTAAAGACAGCACTGAAACCATCCAAACGCGGTACCCAGAGCTCGCATGGTACCGTCCCAATGGAGCACGTTGATATACCTAACGACCCAATGGGCACAGGCACCAAAGCAATGGTACTGACTGGGAGAGATAAGGATAAAGACCATGCTTTGGGGAACGCCTCCCCACTACAGGCAACAACCTTGGTACCATCAACAATATGCCAAACAATGTTGGAGCATTTAGCCTGGCCTACAACACTGATCCTACCGGTACCGTCATCTCTGTACCGGCAGCTGCCACTGGTACCAACCTCCATTGCATAAAAGGATTTTAGATACTCGAAAGTCCTTACAGTACCTGATTTATTGGAGTCTCTGTTACTTGGTACCAGGGCTCCGATTCCCACTTTACCCCGAACTCGAGAATCTCCACTGGCAGTAGGCCATGCACCTTCTGATGGTGGCCAATGCCAGGTGCTTCAGATGGAATGAACAGAACAGATAATCATAAAGTGATACATCCCTAGTCTCCCATTCCCAGCATCTGACAAACTGAGGCTAGGGACACTTCAGAGCATGGTTTTGCATCCCTGCCCATCCTGGCTAATAGCCATTGATGGACATATCCTCCATTAACTTACCTAGTTCTTTTCTTTAATCCTGTTATAGTCTTGGCCTTCACAACATCCTCTGACAAAAAGTTCCACAGGTTTACTGTGTGTTAGGTGAAGAAATACTTCCTTTTGTTTGTTTTAAACTTGCTGTGTATTAATTTCATTTGGTGATCCCTAGTTCTTGTGTTATGAGAAGGAGTAAATAACCCTTCCTTATTTACTTTCTCCACCCCAGTCAGGATTTTATAGACCTCTATCATATTCCCGTTTAGTCGTCTCTTTGCCAAGCTGAAAAGTCACAATCTTATTAATTTCTCTTCATATGGAAGCTATTCAACACATTTTCCATACAACCTTCCTATGAAAGGACACATTGGTTCCTGCCGCCTCTCACCTGGCCCTAGCTTCTGCTAATATAAAATCTTACAGGATTTGGAGCACATAGTGTACTCTGGGAAGCATATCCCTAATGGGGGGCGGGGTTGAATTTATTGGTGACAGTGACCGAACAAGGGGCCTGATCATTGGAGATTAGGCAGGACCAGAAACCTATTTTGGAGAGGCAAAAGGAAAGGACTGGGGAGCAGCTCAGGAATTTACTGGAAATTTGCAGAAGAAACTGAACTCTTGATGTTTAATCAACCTGAATCACTTAACCTTTTGAGATTTGCCCTTTACTAACATTTGTACTTACTCTGCTGTAGAACAAAATTAAAGTTCTTTTGTGTTAAAGACTGGAAGATTAAATGAATGATGTGACTCTCTGAATGTTCTGCAGCTGGTTTTACTTCCAATAGTTGCCTTGGAACACGAATTGTGAGTAGTGCTAACCTGCAATTGCTATTCAGTTCAGTGGGAGTTGCCAGATGTTTAGTGACTCTCAGGATTTGGTCCTAAATTCTTCCAGTTTAATGATCTTAATACTCTCTGTGTAATCTGTTTAGAGTGGTTAGGTACTGCAGTGATGGCAATATCATCCTAACACATTTCCTCATGACTTTGTGCACAAGCCTATGAAAACCATTTCTTGTGGCCTCATGGAAATCAACCAAACTGTTGCATCGTGACCTGCAATGAACAAGTGTTGCTTGAGGCTCCTTAAAGTCATCAGTGAACTGGCCTGCGAGGTCTCCCTGGCCTCCGTCATTCCCTCCCTGGAGACTGATACGCCGCCCTCAACTTGAAGGATGCTTATTTTCATATCTACCTCATCCAAGGGCACAGATAGTTCCTCTGTTTTTATGGTGGGTTGGCATCATTTCCAATTCACAGCACTCTCATTGGCCTCATGGGTGTTCACAAAATGCATGGCACTAGTGGCTGCTTACACAAGGTGAGTAATGAGATAAAAGAGCACTGTAATCTGTTGCAGGGGCTCTTAAGAACAAATATATTTCCCTAATTATTTAACTGATATATAGCTCACATCCTCTACTTGTAATTTACTGTTTCAACTTTAGGTTGTTTTATTTATAAAATGTCCTGTGTAAAAATGGAAGCAATTCTCAGGCTACAGTACTGAATTAGTTATTGTTCTTTGAGTGCTTGCTCATGACGATTCCATTCTAGGTGTGTATGCGGCCGCATGCACAGTCGTCAGAGATTTTTGCTTTAGTGTTATTCGTAGGGTTGGCAGTGGCACCCACTGGAATGCCGCGTTCATGTGTCGGTATATTAGGCACTGCCAGCACTACACCCTCTCAGTTCCTTCTTACTCCCAGGATGGTTGGTCCAAGCACCTTTCCTCTTTTCTCCCAAGTGGATATAGGTTTTCTCTCTACTCGTCACCATTGTTCTTTTGTATATAGTTGTTTACACTAGTTAGTTAGTAAGTAGGTGTTAAGTACTGATAGTTGAGTAGGGCGCTAGCTGGTCATCTATCCACATGTTTACGTCTCATTAAGCACTTACCCAGCAGGCCTGAGATTATGCTGGCTTCCGAAGAACAGTGTTGCAAGCTGCACGTCCGTGAACTCTAAGCCCACCTCCATAGATACTGCTTGTTAGTCATGTAGAATAGAATCGACATGAACTAGCACTTGAAGAAGAAAAATGGTTACCTACCTTTTGTAACTGTTCTTCGAGATGTGTTGCTCATGTCATTTCCATTACCTGCCCTCCTCCCTTCTGTTGGAGTTGCTGGCAAGAAGGAACTGAGAGGTTGTAGGGCCAGTGGCACCTAATATACTGATGCATGAGTTGCGGCACTGCAGAGGGCGCCACTATCAACCTTACAGAAACCGCTAAGGCAAAATTTTCCGACGACTGTGCACGTGGGTGCGCACGCACCTAGAATGGAATGGACATGAGCAACACATCTCAAAGAACAACAGTTACAAAAAGTAGGTAACCATTTTTTCTTAATGATCCTGTCCCATCAGTTACTTTGCTGCTAGAGTTGAGTTTATTGTGCATTTATGGCCAAATCCTCACATGCAGCATCCAGCCCAAGTATCTAAGCTTGAGTGGATGTGAAGGGAGGGGGGCATTTTCCTTCCCTCACAGGGTCTAAAGCCATTCTGTGGAGGCTGCTTGACAGAATTAGACCTCGAAGCCCTAGCTGAGGTTGTGGGGTGGGGGGGGGGAGATAGGGGAAGGAGCCTCTGATTCTGGACCCTCCCCATTTGTGGGCAGCTCCCATTCTGTCCCCACACATGCCTTTTGCCCCTGATAAACTTTCCTGGAGTGGAGCTCTGTGCCATACAGGGGATGCATACCTCTTATCACCTCCACAGCTCTGTCTTCATTATGAGCTGCGGTTGATTTGATTCCCAGTTTGCTAGACGTATTCACGCTAGATCTCATCGAGCTAGTGTGCCAAAAATAATAGTGTACCTGCGGGAGCACTGGCAGCGGTGAGCAGTGACACAGGCTAGCAATGCTGAATACAAACCCTCCTGAACTCCATGGATATGTGGTGTGGGTAGCTAGCCCATGTCACTGCTGCCTGCACTGCTGTGGCTACACTACTGTTTTTAGCATACTAGCTCGATGAAATGTAGACATATACATAAGTGGCGAATTACACCCCTAGCTCATAGTGTAGATGTAGCCTCCCTTGTACAGCCAGACTGTCAACTGCACAAAAGCAAAAGGAACATTAGTCCCTTGACTGGAAGTGAAAAATGCCAGGATATATTGCAGTGTGTGCTAGCCTAACAGCCTTGTGAACAATGTGCCCTTTATTGAGATGGGCATATCTAATGTGTACATTCTGGCATAACTTTTATTCTATAGGTGAGAATGTAACTAGAAAGACAAGTAATGTGTGCAATAGAAAAACTCTTAGCACATTTTTTCCCCAATTCAATCTAGGAAATTTCCCTGACTATAAATTTTCCCCTTGTCTTATCATTTGAAGAATGATGGAATAGCATATGAATATAGATAATTTAGAGTGTTGCCTCACACTTCCTAAGTGTGAATCAACCTGTTATGCAAAATCTGACACTTTTGATTAGCCCAGAGATGCCAATGTGAGACTAGTGATATTTTATTAATCATCGTGTTTTCAAATTTTTCTTATTATAAAATGCTACAAGAAAATTTGCAAAAAACATTGGGTGTGAAATAACACTTGTGCAGATGAGTCTCAGGTGCATAACAGGACATCCTGATTAGTTTGTGCTATTTTATTTTTAAAGTAGTTTCCAAAGTAGATTCATGTTGCAAGTCCAAAAATTTGCCTGCAGAAATACAGTTTAAACAGCAGTATTATGTATGCTATGTGTTAGTTATTTTGCTGAACGAAGAACTGGTAAAGGAGCCTATAACTAATTATAATAAAAATCACAAGCAAAATGCACATTTTTTATCATTTGCGAATTTTTTATTTTATCTTCACTAGGATGCTTGTGAAATGTGTTAAACAGCCTTAGGCTAACATTTTCAAAAACGTCCACTCATTTTGGAGGCCTCGGTTTTTGGTTGTCAAACCTGAGACACTCAAGGGCCTGATTTTAATAGTTGCTGAATCCTACAACTGCAACTGAAGTCAATGGCAGCTACAAGATACTCAGCGCTAGAGCTGGTCCAGAATCTTTGTGATGAAACTTTTTGTTTGGTTTGAAAATGTCAATGAAATTCACTGAAACCAAAACATTTTGAAGAAAAGTATTGGTTTCAATGAAACTTCTATCAGGAAGGTTTCTCAGGTCTAGGGTGGAATTTCTGGTCAGTGAGAGAGAGATGAGAAAAGCTAGTAACCTGGTGATTGATTACAGTGGTCACATGGGATGGAAGAGACCCAGTTTCAAGTCCCTTCTCTGAATCAGGTAGATCAGGGGCCTCCCACATCCCATGTGAGTGCCCTAACCACTAAACTATTGGCTATTCTGGGGTGGATAATGTCTCTCTCTGTCTTTTCTCTCCTCTTCTCACCCTAACGCTCCCATCACCCCTCCCCCCCCAAATCAAAACAAAAAGTTTTGTTCCAATGCAGAATGACAATAAATTTCAAAACCTCAATTTTTTTTGCTAAAGGGAATTGTTTTCCAGCCAGCTCTACTCAGGACCTCTAAACCTTACCTTAGACCTTGGTGCATCGTGTGCTTTGTTGCACATTGGGCTACAGGACCTCTAAAACACAGGCCTAATTGTGTGGTAGGGAGCCGAAAATCAAGGTATCTAAAATTAGTGAGCACGTTTAATAAGATTGGCTACAGAGATTGATATCTTTGATTCATCAGTATAGCAGGGCAGTTGCATGAAAGCTTCCCCATGTGCTGGTATCAATGTGCTTCCTTCTGTGTCAAGGAAACAACTTCTGGGAATGAAAGGTAGTTTAGTTTCCATGCCTTTGGACTCTTTGCCAATTTGGGTGATGATTTTTGTGATGTAGAAATCAGTCCATTATGAAGTTAATTGAAACAATGAAGCCCATGAAGACATTATGGCTGTTTGGTGACTTAAGATAACTAACCTTTTGTCACTACCATCAGGAGCTGCAGTGGTGGCCCTAAATCTGTGAATCCTATGTGTTTGCAGCACAAATACCTAACCCACTACACATAATGCGATCCAAGATTCCTTGCCCAGTATGACATCTGACTTGAGTTTGAGGCAGCTATTCCCTAGCTGCCATCCCTGATCTTTCATTTGGAATATCCTGCTTTGGTCCCACCACCTGACATCACAGCCCATTGGAGGAAAGCATCACCAGATGCAGTGAAGTCTAATTTTCGAAGGAGAACAGCCAACCATAATTTAGTGAGGGAGACAGCAGGTAGGTGGTTGAGGCAGGAGGGAGGGAAGTGGATAATGGGGGTGAAAGGATCAGATTATGGATAGGAAAAAGAATTGGGCCCCATGCATGTTTGCATATAAGTCAAGAATCTAAATATGAACAAAAACTGTTTTGGTTTTCTTGATGATCTCTTGTCTTCTCTCTGACTTTTTTTTCTGTCCCATCTTGTGATATCAATGTGCCCTAGAATAGCAGAATATATAACTATAGAGTTTGCACTGCAATTTGTGTTTCCAGGTTTTCAACCTTTTCCCTGGTTTCCTTTTTAGTAATCTTGATGTAAACGGACTCTATTAGGCACTGTAATGAATCTTTGGCTGGTGATTAATAGGACAAGAGTGCCTGACAAAATCTTGTTCATTCAGGTAGAAATGGTAGCAGTTATTTCCAGCCCATCATGTCTTACTGACAAGGATTCTATTTTTACTTCAGATGTATCAGCATGGGATTTAGAGTCTTGGCTTCAGATTAAGTTTCTGATTTAAAAGTCTACCAAAATAATACATTGTCAAGATATAACTATGGGCTAGATTTTGCTTTTAGTCCAGTGTAGGAGACCAAGCCCAGAGCAGCGCAGGGAAGGAAGTGTGCCTCCAAGACGCATGATTCTCTCCTCATGCTTTCACTTGGATGCTCTAGCTCCAGAGAGGTAGTAATTTGTTGCTGGAATGTTCCCATTCCTCACCAGCTCAGCTCTGCTGGTGGATGCTTCAGGCATGGAGGAGGATATGTAGAGTATATGGCATTTTGTCTTGTCCTACTCAATTTAGCTGTAGCCTTGTGACCAGGGACCATGTCTTTACTTACTATGTGAAGAATCATGCACACTTATGGTGTTCTGTACGTATGGTAAATAATAATTACATAAACTATACATATCCTCATATAGGGCTACAGTATGTCCTGGACTATGAAGCCACACAGAGACCTATGGGGCAGAAAGACTCTCCCTTATTCCCTTACATGTCCTCCACAGACCTACTACTGCTTCACCCCTCACAGAATCCCTGACATCTGCTGGGGTAGGGAGAGTAGCGGATCTGTGGAGGCCATGCGGGGGCATAAAGAAAGGTCTTATTATCCCTTAGGTCTCTGAATGACTTTGCAGTCCAGGACATAATCTAGCACTACATATGTATATAGGTATATGTAATTTATTATTGTTCACTTATTAAATATTAATTATTATTAAACATGTGTATCTAGCACTATAACTGTTCATGATTCTTTACATAATAAAGACATGGTACCTGCCCCCAAAAGCTAATAAGTTAAATTGACTGACAAAACAAAATGCTGGAGGCAATGGGATAAGGCAAGGGAAGCAGAAGGAAATAAACAGAATAATAATCTCCATGGTTGGTAAAGCACCTAGGTCAATTCTGAGGTTTTTTAGCAATTTTTTTAAAAAAAATATTTGTATATAAAAAGTATATATTTGGGTATATGATTTATTATTTCCAGTTCAGTTAATCAGTGTATATAATTGAGTGGGATTATTCTTGAAATCTATGTATCTGCACAAAACCACCATCAAGTCAGTTTGAAGATTATAATTGTGCTATGTTACCAAGGAATGTGTAATACATTTATTTTCCAACTAACTTTTAAATTGTTCTCATTAAATACAAAAAAACTCTGAAACTGATATAGCATCTTTCCTCCTGAAGGTTCCCAAAATACTTCAGAGATTATGGAACCAATCCAATGCCCATTGAAGTCAGTGAAATGACTCCCATTCACTTCACTGGGTTTTAGATCAGGTTTTATGAGCAATATCCTTTTCTCAGATTTTGCACAAAGTTTCTACAAGATTCCATCATTTGAGGGGCTCAGCTGGTCCCAAGTATCTCTCTCTGGGCCCCAGGAAATTTACAGATTTTGAATTTTTGTAATCTGTCATGCTCTGGAATTTTTGTCTGAGCCCCATATTCGAAAGGGGTTGTTCTCCCACAAAGTGGGGAACACTTGTCACAGTTTGTGTGACATTAACTGTGGATTTTCATTATGGATTGATCCGAATAGATGTATTCAGAGCCTGTGTTAGGTACAACTTCCCAGTTGTGCTTTATCATGTCTTTTTCTTTATTCTTCAAAGGGCACATTTTATGTTGTGATGCACTGGTGGTAATAAACTTTTTAAAATAAAAATAAAAGCATTTGTTTGTGACCATGGCTGCATTGCAAAAAAACTTATTTAAGCATTGTCAGGCAGGTCAGCTGCCATTACAACACTAAAACACCAGAGATAAAACAACACCAAAAGCAGTAATAAAATAAGAGTGCATAACACGAACAGTGCAATACAGTGAAGCCAGTGCAAACAAACACATTTCCTATTTTTGCATGTCCCCTGTCCAACACCCACTAACATTTTTTTTGGGGGGGGGGGAGATGATCTTCTAACTCAGCTGTGGAATAACCATTTTTAAATTAAGAGTGATGTAGAAGGAAAACACACACACAATTTTCCTTAAGAATTGTATGTATTTCCAGCCTACCACATATAGAGCTGATCTGTGGAAATGATGGTTTTCAGTAATTAAATTCAGTATTTCTAGGGTTCACATAGATATGCTAATAATGCCATTAATCGTCTCTCTATATATGTAAATCCGCAGCCCAGATGTTGCATCATTTGCAAATCTTGCAATTAAAATCTTGCAGTTATGCAAAGGGGCAGCAGACTGTAAAATGGGTAAAATCACTTGGCTACATTACCATGGCAACACACTGACCTTCATTCAATTAGTTACAACTGAAGATCCAGCTATTAATTATAATGGTCAAAAATGGATGTAATCTGAATCTCCCTTTACCTTCTTAATATGGACATTTCTCACTCATCGTAAGTCTTTGACTGCAAGAGGCAAGGATCCAAACCTGAAACATTGAAAGTGATAGTGCTTAAACCATGATGGAGGGTGGGGAGGGGAGATAGTGAAGTAATCTCATTTATCAGCTGTATTCAAGATACTTTTTAACTTGTAGTTTAAAGCACTCTGTCAGGCAAGCTTCAAAGTGAATATTCATTATTGCTCATTTTAGCTATTGAACTCTCTAGATTATGTGTGTCAGCAATTATCTCTCACTTTAGAAAGCCACCGTTAATTAGGGCCAAGCTAATCTCCATGGGACCCTTGAAACACATAGATGCCTCCCTTTGCCAGAGTTCTACATTTTGCAGCAACAAAGTTATCATTTTCTTGGCAGGGTATCAAAGAAAAGTTGTCTGTTAATTACAGAAGACACTTACATATTGACACAAGAACAGTCCTAGTACAATAAACTCCAGAAGTATAGTAAATAGAGGCGTATCAAGATTTTATTAAATTAGGTTAAAGGTCAACTGTCTCACCAGAATTTATTTTGATTACGCTAATAAATGTAATGTTTGACACTGTGACATACTAAAATTCTGTTGATTATTTGAAATTTCCTAACTCAGCATTTCAGCTAATTAGTGATTAGAAAAGAGGAAGGAATTTCATTCAGCACTTTTTTTTTATTCAGGCAAAACGGGTTGAAAAACCATATTCAGTATTTGTCTAATCTATGTTGATTGACATTTCAGAGATATCTGTTTATACCTTGGAATTTATTTTCTGGATATTTCCTGTTTTTAACTAGCACAATAATTAATTCATGACTGAAGAGGGAGAGTGAACAGGAGTGCCTGGTGGAGAGAAGGGAGTTTGGAAGTTTTCGGACAGGACTCAATATTGAGTGTTAGCCAGCTTTAAAGCCCATTGAAACAAATGGGAGTATTGCAACTGACTTCAATGGGCTTTGGTGTCAGTCAAAATCTCACTTGTGGAAGGTGTATGTGTGGCTATATAATACAGATGTTATGGTGGCCAGTACCCACACAGGTGTATCAAGGTGGAAAAAGTATAAATTTGCATCTAGGGCTGGTTTAATACAACAATTTAGTGCACAGATCAGTGTGGTATAAAATCCTCATTTACATGAGTCCATTTCAAGTGGCAAAATTACAAGTCAGTTGAGCCAATGAAACTTTTAAACATCCAATCACCTTCATGTATTTAATTTATGCAACATATTTTAGAGAGAAGCCATTTAAAAAAATTTACCTTACAGATGTGAAGGTTTTATATTGATATTTTAATATCCTTTCACCTCTAAACCATGCTTTCGTATCAAGTTAAATTGTATAATAACCTTTAGAGCAGTGGAACCAAACTTGTTCCGCCGCTTGCGCAGGGAAAGCCCCTGGCGGGCTGGGCCGGTTTGTTTACTTGCCATATCCGCAGGTTCAGCCAATTGCGGCTCCCAGTGGCTGCGGTTCGCTGTTCCAGGCCAATGGAAGCGGCAGCCAGTACGTCCCTTGGTGTGGACAAATTGGAGCGAGTCCAGCGGAGGGCAATGAAAATTATTAGGGGGCTGGGACATATGACTTACAAGGAGAGGCTGAGGGAACTGGGGTTATTTAGTCTGCAGAAGAGAAGAGTGAGGAGGGATTTGATAGCAGCCTTCAACTACCTGAAGGGGGGCTCCAAAGAGGATGAAACTAGGCTTTTTTCAGTGGTGGCAAATGACAGAACAAGAAGCAATGGTCTCAAGTTGCAGTTGAGGAGGTCTAGGTTGGATTATTAGGAAACACTATTTCACTAGGAGGGTGGTAAAGCACTAGAATGGGTTACCTATGGAGGTGGTGGAATCTCCATCCTTACAGGTTTTTAAGGCCTGGCTTGAAAAAGCCTTGGCTGGGATTATTTAGTTGGGAATTGGTCCTGGTTTGAGCAGGGGGTTGGACTAGATGACCTCCTGAGGTCTCTTCCAACCCTAATATTCTATGATTCTAGGAGACCTATGTTGGGAGCTCCTGAATATGGGTATAGCAGGAGTTCTTACTGCAAGGGAGGAGGCTGCAAGCGACAGTTACCCCAGGCCCTAGAAGAAGAGACAGGGAGGAGACCCCAGTGAGAAGAAACCTGACTGGAGACGGGCCAATCAAGGACTGTAGGCTCCCTGAAACTCTAGGTAGAGGGGAGAGTGTGACATGGGCCATTGGAATGAAACCCAGGAACTTGGAACAGTTTGAATCTGGTGCTAGGCTGCAAAGAAGACTGCTACTAGCTGAGCTG
This sequence comes from Terrapene triunguis, assembly GCF_002925995.2. Lineage (NCBI taxonomy): Eukaryota > Metazoa > Chordata > Testudines > Emydidae > Terrapene > Terrapene triunguis. The sequence continues at coordinate 6,575,842 of NW_020664389.1, forward strand.
AAGATTTGTTGTTGTTTTTGCTATTTTCTGATGGACTTTAAGTGGGGGACTTTGAGGCCTTGAGGTAAGCAATAGGAAGTAGTCCAGGAAGGCAGCCCCCAAGTAGTCTGGCATGTTTGCTACTGCTGCCTCTTGTAAGGGCCCTGGGTCAGATCCTGGGGAGAGGGTGGGCCTGGGCTTCAGTACCAACCACAGTTCCACCTGCCCTGGGAGAGAAGGAGAGGATAGATACATTGTAAGGCCTGGGTCAAAGGTATGCCACCCATAGGAGCCCCCAGCTGGGCTGAAGACACTTTCTTCTGTGGGCACATTGGACCATATACATTTTGTTGGACTTATTATCATGGAAGGGTGAGAACTCAATTAGTGACCTGGGTGAAGGGCCAAGTCACTCCCTACTGAAAGGTGGATTGCCACAGTGTTGGAGTGATTGCTGGATATATGAGGAACACTGGTGATGAAGTAGAGCTGGGACTCAGTGACCTAACCACTAGGCGGTACCACCAATAAGCTTAGCCTCCATCACATCTTGTATATCCAACACTTCCATAGTGTGGCTCTTTGTCCCTTTCTAGTGCCTGGACAACATACAGTTTTATAAGTGAATTTCTGGTTTCAAATCCCCACTTCTGACAACAGGTGTCATATTACAATTGGATGCCCAGGTGAGGATTTGAGCTGCAGTGGAATTCTGAGTCTTGGGATGAGTTTCCTTAACCAAAGGAATTATGTAACCCACACTTACACAAACAGCATACAAGCATGTCCCCCCTTGGCTTTTACAACCAAATATGTTTATGTCAAGGGTATGATGAGGGCTAGATTGTACCATTTGCACAAAACACTAGGTAGGGAACAGGGCACAGCCACTCTCCCCATGGGGAGCACTAAGAGAGTGTGCTTCAGGAGGTACAATATTTCCTATTACACATTTGGTATGTTTGCACTGGAAAATAAAAAAGTTTGTTCTTAACTTGGGTTAAAACAGCAGTGAAGACATGCCAACTCATCTTTTAACTGAGTTAGCAGCTTGAGTTCAACTCCATACTGCACTATATGTTTTAATTTGAGTTGCTAACCCGAGTTAAAAGCCAAGTAAGTTATAGCTAACCCCAGTTAAGAACACACCTTTTTGAAATGTAGACATATCCATAGCGCAGTGTTTCCCAAACTTGGGACACCGCTTGTGTAGGGAAAGCCCCTGGCGGGCCGGGCCAGTTTGTTTACCTGCCCCGTCCGCAGGTCCGGCCGATTGCGGCTCTCAGTGGCCACGGTTTGCTGCTCCAGGCCAATGGGGGCTGCGGGAAGCGGCGGCCAGTACGTCCCTCGGCCCGCACCGCTTCCTGCAGCTCCCATTGGCCTGGAGAGTGAACGGCAGCCGCGATCGGCCGGACCTGTGGAAGGGACAGGTAAACAAACCAGCCCAGCCCACCAGGGGCTTTCCCTACACAAGCGGCGTCCCAAGTTTGGGAAACACTGCCATAGTGGATGGACACTCTACACTGGCTATAAAGATAGTGTAGATCTCTCCCCATGGTGCACAGGCTGCTCTCTGTTAGCTGCTGCAGAAGGTATGGGAAGGCATATCCATGATCTTATGTTATCCTTTCTCAATGATTCACATCCTAGAGGGAGCAAGAAGTAAGCAGTTTCTTGTCCCATATTGTGATTGGCCCTTATGTGGGCAGTGCAAGAGAGGATATGGGGATCTCGTTGCATGGCCTCCCCTCTTGTATAACCACACAAGGGTAGATCACAGTCTAGCCCTTACATATTCTGTAATTTACAGTGTTTTTTTAGAAGAATTTTTGCATATGTGCAGCCTGCCTGCAAATAGAATCAGAGCTACATAAATAGAAATGTTAAAGTACGATCTCTTCCTAAATAATGCAGTATATTATACTATGATGCTGCATACACACACAATGGTCCTTTTTCTATATAAATTAGTTATGACCTAAATTATAACATAGCTAAAATGGGACGAAGAAAGTCCAACCTTGTTAGGAAAGGTTGGCTCACAGTGACCCAAATGTCTGACCTGATATTGCTCTCATTGCTAGTAGTCACTCTACAGGCATTATCAAAGAAATTTAAAGTACTAATTTATAGTGACATAATTAGAACATTAGTAAACTTGGCTAGCTGGGCACTGCAAGTCATTGTACTTATATGCAGTAAAGTAAGAGGAGTATTAAAGCTCTGAAACTTTAAGAAGCAATAAAATGCAGGTTAATTTTGGGGTGCATTACAAGCACATGGAAAATGCTTTTTTTTTTTTTTTTTAAGTCGCTACTATGTTATGATACCAGGTTTTCTGAATCTCTGACACTGAAGAATTCTAAAGATAATCTTAAAGACAACCCAGGGAATAAAACTGCTTGGCATACCTAACAGCTCCCTGCTAGATCAAACTGCCACACATATTACTCTGAACATCAGTAGACATAGCTTAGTCCCATCAATAGTTTGCTGACCTGTGCTGTGATAACATTTCCATCTCCCGAGTATGCAGTATGTGACATTTTGCAAATACATTTAACAGGGAAAAACTGACACTTATCCTGCTTGTTGGTGCATGGTGGACAGTGCCCAGTGTATTGATTGGGCAGGAAACTCTCTTCTACTGAGTGATTGCCATCGTTGACATCAGTGGTCTTTGAACTGCACGGTATCTCAGTCTGGTGAGATCAATCAAGTCTCAGCAATACAAACACAGACCAATAAAATGGAACAATAAAAAGGCTTTTGAGATTGCCTTGGCACAAGCAGATCTCCACAAAAGGGAGAAATTCTGCTGTAGGCTCACTGACAAGGAATTTAGTTGTCTTTTTTCTAGAGTAGCAGTTCATTATATGAGATAATAAAAGCTTTGAGAGCAGGTAGCATAATAATTTCTCTAACCATCATTTGCCTCAGGTCAGGCCTAAAGGCCAAAGTTCAAATTACACATTTTTTTGATCATGCAGAATAAATGTATTAATTTCTTGAGCAGCACCTAAGGCTGAGTGAACTAGTCATCCTAAATAATATTTCATTACAAATGTAGGTCCCATTTTGATTTGCAAATCATTTGAAAGCTGATTCCAGTTTTTTCTGCATTTATTAATTATTCCTATCATTAGTAATCACCAAAAAGTTTGGATTAATGGTATTGAGATTGCGATTTGATTGCCAGCTCTTCACATAAGCTATCCATTAGCTATCACTTGGGCTATGTGGTTGTTGATCTAAGCTGCAGTCTGCTCCCTGATTTGATGATTGAAACACTTACTAGTCATTAGCATGAAGTCTTAAGTAGTAACTAGTAGTGTACTCCTGGTGTGAGTATGCAGATGAATAATTATGATTTGTGCTAGAATTCAAAACGGTGGCTGTCTGAATTTTCACAAAACAATGAATAGTATGAAACCAAACTCAGAACTTTTGTTCTTGCCTATTTGTTCATGATTTGATGAGCTCCAACAGTTTGTTTTATATATACAATATACATATTTAACTCATGAAAAGTGCTTGTCTTCTAATTCAGCTGCAATTAGCACTTTACATTCATCTTCATTTGTGTCTTTTCTTCCAAAATCCAGTCTTCCATACCAGACTCTTACTGGGCATAGGCCTTCCTCGTGGGGTCTGTATTCTTGATTATCTTTAGCCTTTCTCATGAGTCCAGCGTCCAGCCCTCCTAGGCCCTAATCAATCCCTTCCAGTCCCTTGTCGATGGGGTGGCTGTTTCATCTCCCATGTTAGCAGCATAGCATGAACCCACACTCACCTTCCAACATGCATTCTAATCTGGACACTCTAAACAACTGGGCTGTCTGCCTTACCTGTAACCCTACACTGTCTTTCCTTTCCAGGACCTCCTCTTATATATTCAGCCTAGCCCTAGACCTCCACACTGGCCTATTACTGGCTATTCTCCCCGTCTTTAATGGAGCATTCATTCCTAGGTCTGCTTTCCCTGGAGTCTCTCTCCTGAATACCTACAGTCTGCCTTCCTACATCCCAGATGGCCTTATTCTTAGTCACATGCTACTGTCCCATGATCCTTGTACTGTCATTATTTCTATCTGAAAGGCAGGCTACTGCTCTCACAGATGAGGCTGAGGCCACTCTGGCTAGGCCTGTTATCCCTCAGTGACAAGGTTGTTGGTTTTATTTATTTATTGGGGGGGAGGGGGGGTGACAGAGGACCATGTTATAGAGAAGCAGGAGCTTGAATTTTTGTACCAGTTGATCAAAGCAAAGCAGCAGGCAACATGACCCTACAGGAAGTAGGATTCAAACCCACACAGGCTCACACCCATTGAAACTTGAGTCCAAAGCCATAACCATTCAGCCATTCTGATGAGTATCCAAGGCAAACTCCTTTAAAGGGCCAGTTCACCATTATAATACATAGTGGAGCCCTTAAAAAGAAATGGCATTCAAAAAACAAGATGGAGACATATCCACAATTTGGCACAGATGGCTTAATCAATGCTACCAAATTTGCAAGTGCATTGGGCCCCCTTATAGCTAGTGCAACAAGAGCATGTCAGAAATGTAGAGGGAGGGGAGGAAAGGAAATGCAACATTATTTCATGAACTTATGTTCCCATTTTTTCATTGAAATGTCATTTATATTTACATTTTCTGTCCATCTCTCACTTACTCCTCTAGGGAAATATTGAAATGATAGAGATTTGTTCAGCATTCATACTAGTAGTGTGAGGTACAAGCTGCTTTGTGCAGCACCTCGGGCAAAAACATGCTGACCACTTCTGGATATGTTACCTACTGGCCCCCCACTGAATGAAATGAAAGTTTTCCCGTGTTTGGCATGGAGCAACTCTTTGAGGTGGTCTGTGGGAGTGAAAGTCACACACTGAATCTTGGGCCTGGAAGATGGTAGTCTAACTGAATGGCTTTACAAGGGTCCCAGATCTATTTGAACCAGACCAGGAAAGGGTTGGATGGTTAGGCTTGAAATAGTACATCTGATACAACCCGTACACTCAGTCACGCATATACACAGACAGAGACGCCAACTTTCCAATGTGCCGGGGGATCTTTGACCCCTGCTCTGCCCCAGGCTCTGCCCCTACTCCACCCACCCTGCCTCTTCCTGTCCTGTTCCGCCCCCTCCCCCGAGTGCGCCTTGCCCTCACTCCTCCCCTTCCCATCAAGTGCCTCCTTCATGCTGCAGGACAGCTGATTGCAGTGGGCGGGAGGTGCTGGGGGAGAAGGGGGAACTGATAAGGGGGGCTGCCGGTGGGTGCTCAGCCTATGCTCTGTGCCTATGCACAGAGATCCAGATCTGAACTTCACAACTTGGCCTGTGTGGACCAAACTGGATCTCTGAATCCAGCCACCCACCAAATGAAAGGAAACACTAAATTTGGATCCAAATTTTAATTTCATGATTCTGGCTTTCACTAATGTAAACAAGCTACCCCGACTCAAAAATGTTGGTTTGAACTAGTGAAATTCCATCATCTAGCAACCACATACCCAAGAGCTACTGAATTTAAGACACTTAGAGCCCTGTTTAAAAATTAAGCGTTGTGTTAAAATATCAAGGAGAGTTCAACTTTGATTAACAGAAACATACATATTTAATCAAATTCACAAGATGGCTAGAAATATATAGGTATTAAACCTTCCAAAATATTCTTACTATAGGGGGTACGTAAACCTAAAATGAACCTTCTGCAAACTCTTCTCTCTCAAATAAGTATTGTCCTTCTCTGTCTCAGAGTTTATGCAACTTCTGTGAAAATTATCTTTCTAACCATGGTATTAGAAAGTATTCTTTATCAAACAGATTTTATAGTAGGGGAAAAGTCAAATAATGTGAGTATGTTAAGATGAATGGACAAAAATCACTGCTTAGATATTATGATGTTGGATGCTATAGAAAAATCTTAGCAAATATTTCTTTCAAGTATAGTCAGTTACTATTATATTGCCAGTAAAAGCTGCTGCTTTTTAATCAAGCCATGACATTTCTTTAACAGCAAGGTCAACTTCAGCTCCCTAAGGATCTGATTAATGGAAAAGTTACACACCATCCCCTGTACAAAGTACTGTATAAGTTTTCAGTGCTGTATCAGATCCCTTACTGGCCAAGTGATGGGTTCATCTTACAAAATAATAGATTCACTCACAAAGACATAACTGTATGCAAATATATTTAAAATATAAATCAATTAAAACAATTCTAAATGAGGGTCACTTAAGTTGAAGCTGTACCAGGACTTCAGCAAGTGACACTGGATTTGACTACGTTAATTAAAGTTCAGGAATAAAGTACAATTGACATAGTAACCCATCTCTCATAAACTTCACCAAAGGTATCAGGAGGATAAATGCACTTCCATCAGCATTAATCCTATAAGGCAAAAAAGAGAGAGATCCATATAGAAACACTTTACATCCTTTACTTCCACTAGAAATTTACAACACTAATTGCTGGCATCAGACATTTCCTTATTGTCTGTGACTAGAACTTTCCCCCTTGGCATATTCAGACAGTCTTTAAAAAAGAAAGAGAATGAGAGAGAGAGAGAATTTTATTGAACACTGGCCTTGTAGTTATTGTTCTGAGATATCATAGGTATGAGAGAGTCAGGATCAGTTTTTTGATCCCCTGGCTAAGAACACTGTGAAGGCAGCATTCTCCACCTCCAGAGCGTGATGTCATTCTACAAATCACCTAGCACTTAAATACCATAGGGATAGCTGCAACTAATATTCACAAATACAGGTAGAAAAAAGCAGAATTACTTTGATTTGTTTGTTGAGTAATGGATTCGGAAATATTTGTGCAATATATTTTCTCATTAACCTCCAGGGTATCAAGTATCAGAGGGGTAGCCGTGTTAATCTGAATCTGTAAAAAGCAACAGAGGGTCCTGTGGCACCTTTAAGACTAACAGAAGTATTGGGAGCATAAGCTTTCGTGGGTAAGAACCTCACTTCTTCAGATGCAAGACTTGCATCTGAAGAGTGAGGTTCTTACCCACGAAAGCTTATGCTCCCAATACTTCTGTTAGTCTCCAGGGTATGTCTACACAGCAACTAGACCCCCGCGGCTGGCGCGTGCTAGCCAACTGAGGCTCAGGCTGCAGGGCTGTTTCATTGCTGTGTAGATTTCCAGGTTGGGGGTGGAAGGGTCCCAGTGCCAGCCGTGGGTTTTTCTTTGCTGTACACATACCCTTAGGGTATGTCTACACTACGAGAGTAGTTCGATTTCACTTAAATCGAATATGTGGAATCGATATTGCAAAGTCGAACGTGTGTGTCCACACTAAGGACAGTAATTCGACTTTGTGAGTCCACACTAACGGGGAAAGCGTCGACATTGGAAGTGGTGCACTGTGGGCAGCTATCCCACAGTTCCCGCAGTCCCCGCTGCCCATTGGAATTCTGGGTCGAGCCGCTAATGCCTTCTGGGTAAAAAAATGTGTCGAGGCTGCTTTTGGGTAACTGTCGTCATCCGTCCGTCACTACCGCCCTCCCTCCCTCCCTGAAAGCGCCGGCGGGAAATCAGTTCGCGCACTTTTCTGGTCAGTGACAGGGCGGACGCCACAGCACTGCGAGCATGGAGCCCGCTGCGACCATCGCTGCAGTTGTGTCCGTTGTCAACGTCTCGCAGCTTATCATCCACCTTTCCCAGAGGCAGATGCAGATAAATCGGGCGAGGAGGCTACAGCACCGCGGTGAGGGCCTGAAGTCTGAGAGTAGCACAGGCCTGTCAGAAAGCACGGGACCCCACGCCGAGGACATCACGGTGACAATGGGTCATGTGGATGTTGTGGAACGGCGATTCTGGGCCCGGGAAACAAGCACGGACTGATGGGACCGCATAGTGCTGCAGGTCTGGGATGAATCACAGTGGCTGCGAAACTTTCGCATGCGGAAGGGGACTTTCCTGGAACTTTGTGAGTTGCTGTCCCCTGCCCTGAAGCGCAATGACACCCGGATGCGAGCAGCCCTGACTGTCCAGAAGCGAGTAGCCATAGCTCTCTGGAAGCTTGCAACGCCAGACAGCTACCGGTCAGTCGCGAACCACTTTGGCGTGGGCAAATCTACCGTGGGGGTTGTTGTGATGCAAGTAGCCAACGCAATCGTTGTGGTACTGCTCTCAAAGGTAGTGACCCTGGGAAACGCGCAGGCCATCATAGATGGCTTCGCCGCGATGGGATTCCCAAACTGCGGTGGGGCTATAGATGGAACTCACATCCCTATCCTGGGACCGGACCACCAGGCCAGCCAGTACATTAACAGAAAGGGCTACTTTTCAATGGTGCTGCAAGCACTGGTGGACCATCGGGGACGTTTTACAAACATCAACGTCGGATGGCCAGGCAAGGTTCATGACGCTTGCGTTTTCAGGAACTCTGGTCTGTTTAGACGGCTGCAGGAAGGTATTTACTTCCCGGACCACAAAATAACTCTTGGGGATGTGGAGATGCCTACAGTAATCCTCGGGGACCCAGCCTACCCGCTAATGCCCTGGCTCATGAAGCCCTATACTGGCGCCCTGGACACTGAAAAAGAACTCTTCAACTACTGGCTGAGCAAGTGCAGAATGGTGGTGGAGTGTGCTTTTGGCCGTCTCAAGGGGAGATGGAGAAGCTTACTGACTCGCTGTGATCTCAGCGAAACCAATATCCCCATTGTTATAGCAGCTTGCTGTGTGCTCCACAATCTCTGTGAGAGCAAGGAGGAGACCTTTATGGCGGGGTGGGAGGTTGAGGCAAATAGCCTGGCTTCTGATTACGCACAGCCAGACAGCCGGGCGATTAGAAGAGCCCAGCGGGACGCGCTGTGCATCCGGGAGGCTCTGAAAGCTAGGTTCCTGAGTGAGCAGGGTAACCTGTGACTTTTAAGTTTGTGTACAGAGAAGCTGAACCTGCCCCCGTTTCTTTACCCAGTCAATGTTGACTATCCTCTCCAGTTACATACCCCCTTCACCCCCTTCCAACACACCTTTAAAAATAAAATGACTTCTATTTTGTTAATGGACACCGTTTTCTTTATTACTGTTTTCGCGGGAATGTTTTAAACCTGGGACGCAGACTGTGGTGGGGAGCGGATGTAGTGTACTGATGCAAATGACGCTTCTAAACTGCAGGAATGACAGGCTCCGCAGTGGTGGACTGGTTGTTTCAATGGAGCCTGCCAGCCCTCCTGATGGGGACTGCGTGTATGTGGTGGTTCTGTGACTTTGTGGCAGGGGGAGGAGGGTTACAGATCCCCTGCAGCGTGGCTCTGTGATCCAGGATAAGGGCCGCTGCATAAGATCTGTAACTGTCCTCCCCCGCCACAAAGTCACAGAGCAACCCCCCACCCCCCCACAGAACATGAAAACCACCTCCCAGACTGACCAGGGTAACTAGTGACTGCACTGTGTGTGTGCCCTGCTGCTGTCCTGTCCAATTACCAACCCCCCTACCCCGCTTCAGACAGACTCTCCTCTAAAGAACATGATGGAAACAGTAATGAACAGAAACGTATTTTTTATTAACAACCACACATGAAACTGGGGGGTGAAACTTGGACGGGGGCTTGGGTGAGGCGGGAAGGAAAGGACTTTTCAAATTTTGGGGAATGAGAGCCTTCTGGTGCTTGAGCAGTCTGCAGGTGTGGAGTGAGAGTTTTCACGGACTCTGCCGCCCCTCCTTCTTTGTACTTTGGGTGAGGGGGGTATGGGACTTGGTGGCGGGGGAGGGCGGTTACTGATAGACTGCAGCGGGGCTCTGTCCTCCTGCCTCCGTTCCTGCAGAACATCAACAAGGCGCCGGAGCGTGTCCGTTTGCTCCCTCATAAGTCCAAGCAGCGTTTGAGTCGCCTGCTGGTCTTCCTGCCGCCACCTCTCCTCACGTTCCATGTGTGTCCGGTGCATTTGGGACAAGTTCTCCCTCCACTGGGTCTGCTGTGCTGCCTGGGCTCGGGAGCAGCCCATTAGTTCTGAGAACATGTCCTCCCGCGTCCTCTTCTTCCTCCGCCTAATCTGCGCTAGCCTCTGGGTGTGTGATGCCAGGCTGGGTTGGGAGACAGTCGCAGATGTGGCTGTGGGAATGGGAAAAAGGGAGTGAATTCCTCAGAAAGATAAATGTAGTTGTGAACAAAGAACATAGTCTTTCTCTGTGAACAAGACCATGCACTGTACCTATCACATGCGCACTCAGGACAAGGTCGAATTTTCGGCCCTCGCATTCAGTGCCTGGGGTCTTGCACTGCCGATTTGAGAAGCGGGGCAGGACACCGGAATTTGTGTAGCAGGCAGACATGGTAAGCCGTAGACTTGTGGTTGCTTAAAACTTTGATAGTAGCACTGGCCTCCTTTCACATTGAAAGCAATGCTAGTCCCTGCTGCCAGCAATCCGGCCAGCATCAACTCTGCCCCTGTCCCACCCCCTCGCGGCTGTCCCAGGGAAAGATCCCTGTATGCCGCCCCTCTCCCGCCTCCACCGCGTGGCTGTAAACCGGCGGTTACAGTTCTGTAAAGGAACGGGCAAGCAGTCCCAATACTAACATTCCCCTACCTAATTCAAAGCAGGTCACCATGAGCGACATCACCCTGATGAGGATCTCAGACAGAGATAAAGAAAGAATACTCTTTGCGGGAAAGCCTGCAAAGACCAGGGCCGTATGCCGCCATGCTCTGCAGGGCAATGATCCCGGAGTACCTGATGGTCTCCTGGCGCGGAAACGTTCCATACCACGGAGGACCCAATAAGGCCGCTCTCCCCAGGAACCTGATGCAAAGGTTTTCCAATTACCTCCAGGAGAGCTTCGTGGAGATGTCCCAGGAGGATTTCTGCTCTAACCCTGGACATGTAGACCGCATTTTACTGTAGCTGCAGTGGCAGGGACTAAACAGTAGAGCGGCTTGGGCAGAACAATCATGCAAAACTGGACATTGTTAGATTTGTTTTTAATAGTTGCACTGCCAGGGACTGAAACGTTAAGCGCCTAGGGCAAACTAATCATGAGAAACCCATTGTTGGTATTGTTAAAATTCCTGTTCTGTTAAAAATAAATGTTTAGAGGTTTAAAACACTTACTGGCTGATCCTTCCCCTGATTCTGTGTCCGGGTTAACGGCTGGGGACGGTGGGTAGGGGATCTCTGTGAGGGTGATGAAGAGATCCTGGCTGTCGGGGAAAACAGCGTTGGAAGCGCTGTCGACTGCCTCGTCCTCCTCATCTCCTTCCGCATCTTCCCCGTCCGCTAACATGTCCGAGGAACCGGCCGTGGACAATATCCCATCCTCAGAGTCGACGGTCACTGGTGGGGTAGTGGTGGCGGCCGCACCAAGGATGGAATGCAGTGCCTCGTAGAAACGGGATGTCTGGGGCTGGGCTCCGGAGCGTCCGTTTGCCTCTTTGGTCTTCTGGTAGCCTTGTCTCAGCTCCTTGATTTTCACGCGGCACTGCGTTGCATCCCAGCTGTATCCTCTCTCTGCCATGGCTTTAGAGATCTTCTCATAGATCTTTGCATTCCGTCTTTTGGAGCGCAGCTCGGAAAGCACGGACTCATCTCCCCACACAGCGATGAGATCCAAGACTTCCCGATCAGTCCATGCTGGGGCCCTCTTTCTAGTCTGCGATTGCACGGCCATCTCTGCTGGAGAGCTCTGCATCGTTGCCAGTGCTGCTGAGCTCGCCACGATGTCCAAACAGGAAATGAGATTCAAACTGCCCAGACAGGAAAGGGAATTCAAATTTTCCCGGGGCTTTTCCTGTGTGGCTGGTCAGAGCATACGAGCTCGGACTGCTGTCCAGAGCGTCAACAGAGTGGTGCACTGTGGGATAGCTCCGGGAGCGTCGATTTCCATCCACACCTAGCCTAATTCGATATGGCCATGTCAAATTTAGCGCTACTCCCCTCGTTGGGGAGGAGTACAGAAGTCGAATTTAAGAGACCTCTATATCGAACTAAATAGCATCGTGGTGTGGACGGGTGCAGGGTTTATTCGATGTAACGGCACTAAATTCGACATAAACGCCTAGTGTAGACCAGGCCTTAGTAATTCTAAAAAAATGTAATGGACAACTTCTGCCCTTACACAGGTTTATTGCTTCTGTTAAAGTTATGCTTGTCTATCTGAGGGCAGAATTTGGCTCTAAAGTTGCTGGTAAGGCCCCCAGCATAGAAATAATTCTGTGGAAGGTTTAGGGCCAGCATGACTAACCCTTTGACCCCTCCAAAGGAGCTACCTAATGCAAGGTTCTGCTGGTTTCATTGTTGGGGGAGGGAAATTTGGCTAGGGCATTGCTATGCCCTGACTGTTCTCAACTACTAGAATGGCCCATTGGGATGTTGGCAGCTGGGTGCAAAGTGTACATTCCTTTGCATCTGAATGAAATAGCATTGCTCTGAAAGGAGACAGCAGCTTTAAATTCTTGCTGGAAATCCACAGCCAACAGATTTCCTGTGCTTTAGCGTGGGCTTCTTTCTGACTGCCCACCCAAGCTCTCTCAGGTCCAGGGTAGGAATGATAGAGGATTTATACTATTGCACATCCCAACCCATGGCAGGCTTCAATTGCCAGGGGCTATAGTCTTCGTCCTGCTGGTGGAAATCAGCAAGTAGCTCAGGTTGGAATAGTTTTAGTATTTGGTATCTTCTGAAAAATGCAGTGAATTTATAAATTAGATAATGTCCTACAAATCCAGCAACAGATTTATACAATTTTATCATTTTTGTTTTAATTTAAAGATTATGCCAATAAGCCCTAAACAAAATGTTTCACTTTCCACAGGACATTAATTTTGCTCTTTTAAAATATTGGTTGCTCAAAAAAGCTAATATTAGATGCAGCAGCATCTGTTTTTCAGTTTTGCTTTCATCTAATTTTACAGCTGGATTGTCTGAGCCACAAGAAGGTCAAGTGATTTGCCCCATTCTGCCTATGAATTTATGGCATATATCTGACAAAACAGAGCCTGTATGCTTGCCAGAAGTATGGTGCACATTTAAATGTATAGTTAAAGTAATGGTACTTGTTTTTTTTCTAGGAAAATATAATTATTTAAATGATTTCATATTGTGCTAAGTTAGGGATATAAATTAACGTCACTAATTTCTCACTACACTCTTAACCAGAGCTTTTTGAAATAGAGGTATTTTTTCCTCTGCTTTTTCACAGGAAAAAAAATTGATTCAATTTCCCTTAGGACATTTTGAAATAAAATGAAATCAAAAAAATAATTTAATTTCAAATTTCCCATGGGAAATTGATTTGAAACCAAGTGTCAAAGTGGCATGAACATTTTCGGTTCATTTCAACTTGAAATATTGTTTTGCTTTTTGTTTTTTTTACACTTTTATGTGCCTTTCCCCCGACCCCCACTTTTTACTTTTTCCTTTGAAAAAAGTAAAAATAAAGTGTGAGAAGGAAGGGGAAACCCCATTTTCACACCTCTTTTCTGTTTTCCAACTGGGAAACGTTGGAAAACAGACAGGAATTGTGAGAAAGAGCTTTGAAAAGCCATTTGCAAAGAAAGAACATATCCAAACCTCTCTGTTCCTCAGTTTACTTATCTGTAAAATAAGTTTAATACTGAACTACCTCTCAGGTTTATTGTAAGGCTTTGTTCATTAATGTTAGGATAACACTTCAAAATCCAAAGCCTACTGAGGTCAATGGTAATCTTTCTGTTTATTTCAGTGGGCAGAAGATCAGGCCCTTTGTACACACAAAGTATGAAATGTTATTATGTGGGCAAGTGCAAAGCATCTCAGTTGCATGGACATCATCGTGTGACTCGAGTGTAGATTACATTTGTTTATGCATTTCATTTGTGGCTAGAAGCAGGTACACTGTTTGATCAAACTATTTATTCAACCATTTCATCTGTTTTTCTGTTATAAATTGTTTGCCAACAGATTTCAATTTTTAAAATGTGTTGTATGTTCAAAATTACTTGACTGTTTATATTTAAGCATTTGGAATGTTTGCGAAGCATTATAGTGGGCACAATGGAAAAGTTTGCTCTGGTTCTATAGACATGATCAGTTCCAGCAATAGTCTTTATGATTAAAATGTGGAATCCTGCTAAAGCCAACAATATTTCTAGAACCAGAATGAGATTTTTAAGTGCACCCAGTGTGTTTGTTACTATTGCTGGGTGATGTTTCACCTTATCAACTGTGGAACAAAATCAATCATAGAATCATAGAATATCAGGGTTGGAAGGGACCTCAGGAGGTCATCTAGTCCAACCCCCTGCTCAAAGCAGGACCAATTCCCAACTAAATCATCTCAGCCAGGGCTTTGTCAAGCCGGGCCTTAAAAACTTCCAAGGAAGGAGACTCCACCACCTTCTTAGGTAACGCATTCCAGTGCTTCAACACCCTCCTAGTGTAACTAAGTGTAACTTTAGTAATGAGATGTTTATGTGTGGTGGTAGTAGGGCATGGGTGTTGATCAATTCATACAGTACGTTTTTCTCAGTAAGAACATGAGGGAAGTTTGTGTATTTAATTGGAGGAAAAGGTGTGCTGGTAGGATTAGAAAAGTTTTAGGGCATTTAAAGTGAATCCTTGTAATAACCTCCATACCAAGGTTCTGATTATGCTCCTGGGCAATATTTGAACAAGTGTGTCCTTCTGCTGTATTAATAAAGCCTTGTCCTATTTGAACTGATTTGCTGGTCCTCAGCCCGCACAATGAACAAGATTGACAGCATTGAAGGAGGAAAGGGATCAGATATTTAGGCTCCATGCAACTGAAATAGGAACTCACAATGTCACTGTTCTTGGATGTGATCTAAAGTAAAGGGTCAATTTGCCTCCCTTTGTGTTTTGTTGCTATGGTGGTACATGCCCTCAGTACATCTATACTCACATGTGCCCATCATGTGTATGCACACTCATGCGCTTACTCTTTATGTGATCTCTAAAAGTTGATTTTGATATTAATGCCCAAACAGGGTGATCACCCAAGCTGGAGGCAATCAATAGGTTGATTATTGATTATGTTAATTTCTTCTCAGAAAGTGTTAACGTGTGTTGTTGGGAAGAAATTCGTCTAGTCTGAGGAACCTGCTTCCTTGAGTCCTGAAGGGTTTAGCAGTGGCAGCTCTGTGGGTTAACCTGTATATTACACCTTGATTGCTCTGATGGTCAATTCTAAAGTGTCATCAAGCTGTTGACACCTGCATCAATATTATTGTTTCCATAAAACATACTAATTCTGTCTCTGCTCTGTAATTTCACCTGGCTATTGTAAAATGGATATTCCAGTTAGTTAAGGTTAACTCAGAAGATATGAGGTTAGTTTGTTGGGTCAAGGAAATATCTTGTAGATTCCATGTATATGGGAGCAGTGTGGGCCAATACTTGGAAGGTTCTCAATTTTAGAGTCATTTTAGACCATGTAAGCACATTTGTTAAAAGTGCTCATAATGGTCTTTCCCCATCTCCAAAATATTTGTAAGTTCTGACCACCCAAGACTGTAGCTAGTGCTGAATATAAGCTCCAAGGTTTATGCACATGAAAGCTGTGATGTCTTTGTGCCACAAGTTTCACTTGCTACTGTTCAGTGAGTCCAGGTTAAGATTCTACTTTTAATAAAAAGTCTGTTTTACCTCATGCTGCATTGGAAGAGGTAGGTTTTCTGACCATCCCATGAAGGGTATATGAGGGAGGATGGATATGGAGACCTCTTCCCCCCTTAACTGGCACCAGTCTCAGTTGGATCCTTCTGTTTCTTTGTGTTTTGTAGTGTTTATGGTTGTTGTTGGGTGGTGAGTTAGCAGGGTTGTTACCTTTTTTTATTGTTTTAGGTTCTGATTCAGCAAAGCACCAAAACCTATTCTTAAGTCCATCCCTGTTTCACTGAGTGCTTAAGCAAATTGACTTCCAAAAGATTTAGGAACATGTTGAAGTTATGCATTTTATTGACTCGGAGCCATAATCATTTGAGGTGCTTTTGTTGATGGAACATTGTTGCTCATTCAACATTTTCATGTCCACTTTAGTGTTATACTGGACTCAATGTTAATGTTATAATAATAAGCAAAAATTACATTGTCAATGTCTGCCTCTATACGTAGGTAGCAGATCTGGTTGAATATAATCCACCATTTTCTGTTCATGAATTCTCTGTTATGATTTTTTAAAACCTCAGTCATTTGTAATTGCTCACATAATATCAGTGAATATTCTGTCATGCATAACTCACAAGCAGTCTATTCTGAGTATGCACTATCTGAAATTTCAGCTGTGTGGCAGCTTACCTATATTCCCATAGTATATTTATGTTCTCCATGCTTGAAGAATGCAACATTTAGAATCAGGTGTCCAGGGCAAATTCTGTCTGAAAGCAAATGTAGGCCCACAATCCTGCAAAGGCACAAGCAGGGGCTTAAGTTTAGTCTTATGAATTAACTTGCTCATAAGTGTTTGCAGAATCAGGGCCTCAAAATTCTTTTTCTACCTATATTCTCCAATTTTGTTTAAAATTCCCTTTCAACAAGCTCTAGCCCTGATCCTGGAAGGTGTGGAGACTTATACTCATGTGGAGTCAGAGTGAAGTCTTTGATCCAGGATCAAGGCTTTATAGCATCTCTTTCTTTCTTTCTTTTCTTTACACACTAAAACCCAGCACCTATCCACACATTGCAGATACCCTTGACAAAACGCGGAGGCTGGGGATGCAGGAGTTGGGGAAGAGAGTTTAAGGAGTAATGTATTATTTTGTTTTCTGTGTACTACACTCTTAACTTTTTAGGTACCTGCTGAGGCAGCTGCTATTTTGTGTTACAAAGGATAGAGATTGTCCTTTCTCATGGAGATCTTACTTTTCTCTCCTATTTTGCCTTTAAGCTAAAATAAAACTAATTTAGGATGAAAGTGTATGATTGTTCATAATGTGCAGGAAAACATACGTTGCTGCTCTGATGTTTGCTTTCCTTCATCAGAAGGGGACCTGTTAACATGAAAATATTTGTGAAGGGAAATTAGAATGTTCAAAATAGATACAGTAATGCAGTGGCTCTCAACCTTTTCAGTCTATGGTACTTCTTTCAGGAGTCCGATTTGCTTTGCATATCCCCAAGTTTCACCTCACTTAAAAACTACTTTCTTACAAAATTGGACATAAAAAAACAAAAGTGTCACAGCACACTATTACTGAAAAATTGCTTACTTTCTTATTTTTACCATATAATTATAAAATAAATCAATTGGAATATAAATATTGTATTTACATTTCAGTGTATAGTATATAGAGCAGTATAAATAAGTCATTGTCTGTATGAAATTTTAGTTTGTACTGACTTTACTAGTGTTTTTTATGTATCCTGTTGGAAAACTAAGCAAATATCTAGAAGAGTTGATGTACCCACTGGAAAACCTCTGCGTACCTCCAGGGGTACACATACCCCCAGGGGTACACATACCCCCAGGTGAGAACCACTGCTGTAATGGAATGCTAAAACTGTATTATAATGTTCAGCCAGTAGGTAGCACCATGTGTAACGTACCTTACCTGAGGCCTTGGCTACACTTGCAAGTTACAGCATTGTAAGGCCTCCCCCAGCGCTGTAACTCACTCCCCGTCCACACTGGCAGGGCACTCACAGTGCTGTATCTCCCTGGATACACCGCTGCAGGTACTCCACATCTCTGAGAGGAATAACAGCTGCAGCGGAGTGGCTACGACTCACGGGTGTGAGTGTAAACGCTTGCAGCCCTGTACTAATCACCTTGTCAAGTGGCCAATCCTCTCCATTGTTGTGACCAGCTGCAGGAATGCGGAAGTGCAGATTTCAAAGCTCGTAACACAGAGAAAAGCAAACAGTTTCCAGCTTGCTTTGAGTGAGTAAATGAATGAGCAGGGGGCCGGGAGTTCGGAACTTGCAAAATAGAGAGCTGACATGCTCCAAAAAGCACTCTCTCTCCCCACACACTCCCTGTCACAATCCACCCCACCCCCGCGTTTTGAAAAGCATGTTGCAGCCACATGAATGCTGGGATAGCTGCCCATAATGCACCACTCCCAACACAGTGGCAAGTGTGGCCACTGCACTGCGCTGGCAGCTGTCAGTGTGAACAGACTGCAGCACTTTTCCCTACTCAGTTGTACGAAGACAGGTTTACCTCACAGCGCTGTACAGCTGCAAGTGTAGCCAAGGCCTGAGCTGGTAACAACGGCCATACCTGGCAGTCCATTCATGTATCTCATAGAGAACACATCTCTTGTATCTCTTTCCATGATGGAAACTCTGTAACCAGTCCATATCTGGCACAGAAGCTTGACCAGCTAGTAGCAGCCCTACAGCCTACCATGTACAAGGAGTACACAATATGGTGTCAGAAGAAAAGATAGCCTAACTGGTCCCAGGAGAGAATATCAACAGAAGGAAAACAGTACATGACAGATACAGACTACTGTTTAGCTTTAATTAGAAGTTTGAAAAGCCAGTGGCACTGTGCATGGATGTAAGGATCCATCTGCACCAATCCTTTTGCAGGCTTGCAGCCTTTTGAGTAAAATTTCTGCCCTTCTAGAAGTGGCTAAAATCTGTATATTATTCCTTCTACACGCATTTCACTAAATAAATGTTAGAGCAGAAGACTTACTTATAACTGGCTAGTACAGGCTTGTCTGAGATTCTTCTCTGGGACATCTTCAGAGGCTCTCAAAGCTGCTTCTTTAACTATGTTCCTAAAGTGTGAATTACACTGCTCTACAGCCAAAATGCTTCTGAAATAAATGTAGTCAACCTTTACTAATTCTGGGTCACTGAGAACGAAAATGATGCTTAAAATTGTTGATTGGCTCTAGTTTTCAAGATATGCTATTGGGTCAGTATATACGACCCTTGACTTGGGAATGGCGGAGGATAAGTGAGTTATAAAGGGAAGGGATCTCAATTTAAACCAGAAATGACTAAAATACATCTTTGACTGGATCTATGAATAAATCTATGACTGGGTTTGGACGGTACTTGCTTTTTAGGCAAAACAATGAATGATGCAATCTGAAGCTGGTATTGCGTCATACATGATATGAATTGCATCATATTATTCCTAGAAGTCATGGATGATGCAATCATAACAAAGCTTACATCACTCTGCTGAACAAATTGCCCTATATCAGCGCTAGAAATCATACAGTGTCGTGCTCTCTTATTTGTCAGTGTTTGATTTTGCAAAGGGACATATTTCTGTTTAGCCAAAGTGAGCAGAGATGCTTCATACTTGTGTGAACAGTGCAGATAACTTCTGCTATGTTTGTGGTGAAGTGACTTTTGCATCACAAAAGCGCAGTATAACCACTATGGTTAAGAAAGCCTATCACCTTTATTTTGGCTGCAAAATTGGAGATCAGGACAAGAGGTAGGCCCCACACATATGCTGCAACACTTGTGCAACAAATCTTCGCCAGTGGTTGAACAGGAAAAGGAAATCTATGCCTTTTGCAGTGCCAATGATTTGGAGAGAGCCAACAGATCATACCAGCAATTGTTACTTCTGCATGGTGCCTCCAGTTGGGAAAGGTGTGTCAAAGAAGAAAAAGTGGACTGTGCATTATCCAAACATTCCATCAGCTATACGCCCAGTACCCCACGGAGAAGGACTGCCGGTTCCTGATGCACCAGAATCATTCTCACTTGAGTCAGATGAGGAAGAGGATGAAACTTCTGGTCCTGAACCATCAATGTCACAGGACCCACATTTTCTCCCATCCTCCTCCTCTGAACCACACCTTATAACACAAGGTGAACTGAATGACCTTGTCAGGGATTTGGAACTACCCAAGAGTAAGGCAGAGCTGTTGGGCTCCAGACTACAGAGTGGAATCTCCTGGCAGGTGATGTTAGGGTTTCCATGTTCCGTGACCGTCAAAAGGATCTTGTCCCATTCTTCTTCATGGAAGGTGATCTTGTAGCCTGCAACAACATCGATGGTGTGATGGCAGCCCTCAACATTGTTCATGATCCAGATGAGTGGAGACTGTTCATTGAATCATTGAAGACGAGTCTTAAAGCTGTTTTACTGCATAATGGCAATGTTTTGCCATCAATTCCAGTTGGTCATGCAGTCCATATGAAGGAAACCTATGACAACATGAAACAACTTTTGAGGTGCATAAACTATGACCAACATCAGTGGCAGCTTTGTGGTGATTTGAAGGTTGTTGCTCTCTTGCTTGGTCTGCAGACTGGATACACAAAGTACTTCTGTTTTCTCTGCGAATGGGATAGTTGTGCAAGAGATTCCCACTACATCAAGAAAGATTGGCCACTCTGACAGTCATTGGAGCCTGGGAGGAAAAGTGTTCAGCATCCACCACTTGTTGAATCAAGGAAGATTTTGGTACCACCCTTACACATCAAGCTGGGTCTGATGAAGAACTTTGTCAAGGCCATTGACAAAACACAAGCAGCTTTCAAGTACCTCCGTGGAAAATTTCCAAGGTTAAGTGAAGCTAAGATAAAGGAAGGTGCCTTTGTTGGTCCTCAGATTCGTGAACTTCTTTGAGATGATGCATTTGACCATGCACTGCGTGGCAAGGAAAAGACGGCATGGAAAGCCTTCCAGTTAGTGGCAATAAATTTTCTTGGAAACAACAAGGCAGACAACTACAGGTTGTTGGTGGAAAACCTCCTCAAGGCATACAAAAGCCTTGGTTGCAACATGTCACTAAAGATACATTTTTTTGCACTCTCATCTAGATTTTTTTCCACCGAACTGCAGAGCAGTGAGCAACGAGCACGGCGAGCGATTTCACCAGGACATTGCAACAATGGAGAAACGCTATCAGGGCAAATGGAGCCCATCAATGCTTGCAGACTATTGCTGGACAGTGACAAGAGATGCTCCATTTAATGACTACAAGAGACAAGCCAAGAAGCGCCGAGTAGACACTGAATAGGACTAAACTATGTACATAATAGTTTTTTGCCTTTTGTTTCATAATAAATTTTATTTATATAACCCTTTTGCTGATTTTTAAAGTGTTACATAAACAGGACAGGTGAAATATTATCATGTAAAGCAACCATAAACACATGAAAAGACCTAGGTTTACAATTTATGATTAAAACTCTACTATCTACACAATATACATAGACATAAAATGTAAAAACTTAAATATCTTAGAAACAGTAGCCAATCAGTTGTTTCAATTGTCATATTTGAATTCAGCACATCAAAATACATAATAAATAGCACATTTTATCTCTGAAGCAGACGACTTCTCAAAAATTGTAGACCAGTGTTACCCATCATGTACCATTCTGCCCTAACTGGGCCTCAGGCTTGTGAAGGTATAAGTTCATCCAAGTCTGGATTTATTGACATGCAAGTTTCTGAATCAGCTACCTCTTCATTAATCTGGAAACACAATGAGTTGAGAGATTTAAAAGCCTCACTGCTGCAATTTGGAACAAAGAAAATTAAAACCTCATTTTGCTATTTCTGAATAGATAATGGAGTTCTGACAACTCTTTGTTTTGGACTTAAAAATAAATATTTATTTGATTATTTAAGGCAACTGACTGCTTACTCTGAGGGTGACCAGGAAAAAAGGTGTTTTTTAACCATGTGTTATCTAACACATACTAAGTAAAATCTGATAACGTCCTAGGGTGGACAAAGCAGTGGTTGAGGTAAACCCTAGGCTAACCTCTAGGATTTACCTCAGGAGTTGCTAACACATGACAACTACTAAATGCTTTGTCTACACTGGGATTTTACCCTCTGTTAGATACCACATGTTAGCTCTCATTATGTAAGAACACATCTTTTTTCCAGAGTAAAGACAAGGCTTAGGTCAACTATGTACTCTCAGTCGAAGTCTCTTTGAATCACAATGCAGTAACCTCCTATTACACATTATCTTGGGCTAGGTATATTCCACTGAGCTATGCTAAATTTAAATTCAGCTTGCATTCTTTTAAAGCAAATATTATACATTGTCTATTTTTTAGAGAAAACTATTGAAGTTGCTCAGAATTATTTATAAAACTCTACAGAAGGGGTGTCTTGTTACCATCTTAGAAAGATTTCTGCCTGAAGATGATTCTGGGTCACTTAGGGAGGTGGAAGCTATTTTCAGATATTTGCTTTTTAACTTCATGTGAAGTGTAGCATTGCTTTAATGCCAGGGTAAACAAATTTTCCATAATACCTGCTGATCTTTCTAGTTGTTCAGTTACATGTATGTACGTTAAATCTAGTGTTAGCTAAACAGCAGGACTCATTTCACAGTAAAATCTACCTTATGATTTCAAAGAACTGTTATATCGCAACCGTAATTCTGCCCACCGAGTTGTCCTGTGTATAATTTAAAAACATTGTCTGTGAAAATTTCAAGAAGTCAAAACAAACATAACAATTTAACCAAGTTTCTGAATACATTTATTTTTCTCAGATGCTATCTCAGATTTAGGAGAGGATTTTATTCTGAACATTTAAGAATAAATATATCTTACCACAGCATGTGTTACAGGGCCATCCGCTCTGTTATATAAGTCCACTGAGGATGCTATGCTTTTCAAATTCAGAATATTTATTTGCAGACATAGAAAGCATGCAGACTTTGAATCAAAATGTTCATACTAAATGGCAACCTCATTATTTTGGAGTAAATATTGTGGTCCAAATTCATCCC
>NW_020664389.1:6601465-6609794 GCF_002925995.2 Terrapene triunguis
CAGCAGGTAAATAAAACTGGCCCAGCCTGCCAGGGTGCTTACCCTGGCAAGCCGCGTGCCAAACGTTGCCGACTCCTGTTCTATATTAAAAGCCTTGAAGATATGGTTTGACTGAATTGGAAAGTTTAATTGGTACAAGAGGAGTTGGAATGTAACAAGAGAAACAGTTTGATAACATCAATTTAGGAGTGTTAAGTATTTGCCAAATTTTCCTCAAAAATGTCTCCAGCACACTGCACAACTACAATTCTGGATTTTGCTACCTATCTGACTATAATACAGACTCTAGAGATTTTAGTCATTTGCGCTAAACTTGCTTGGAAATGGGCATTCCTGATACTGTTACATAATTCTGAAGGTCTGAATTAGTGGATAACTTTGGAAAATATAACACTGCTGAGATCCTAGAGCTTTTTCAGGCAATCATGTACCTCATACTGTGGCATTGGCTGAGTCAGTCTCAGGAACTCAGGCACAAACTGAAGTGTGTCTTGTCAAAATGTGCTGCAGGTCAGAATCAGGCTTATCATTGCCCACTAGAAGTGGATGGCAGCTCAGCAGGAAAGTACATATGGCAGAGATTCAGCTTAGTGGGAACAACTGGGCATGATATGCTAATTTGCTGAGTAAGTTGGTACTTGAATGCTGCACCTTTATAGTGAAGAAGTCAGGAAATTTCACAACTTAAAGGGAGAAGGAGTGGAAATCACAATGTTTATTTAATATATATATGATAGGGTGATCAATTGACACCAGCCCTGAAGGGGTTAAGGTGGCCCAAAAGGGGTCAGTTAACATTCACAGTTGCATCTGATGGGAATCCTATGGATTTATAAATACTAATTGCTGATGAAGTCCAGCTGAGAAAGGATCATAATGGGAGGAAGTTTGTAGCTGCTGGGAAAGAGACTGGGAACAGAGAGGAGGAAACCGGGGGGGAATAAGCCCTCAAATCCTAGTCCTGAAACAAAGGCCAACCCCAGAGAAGTTGAGGGGAAAGAAAGCCTGAGAAGGCAGGGTAGGAAGAAGCCCAGGGAAACAGTAGCAAGGAAGGGGGGACTCTACAGTTCTTGACTGCTGTTTATAGAGTGTCTGGGCTGGAACCTAATGTAGAGGGAGGATCTGGGTTCGGATTCCCTACAGCCACTGGGAAGTGGTCCAGGACTGTTGGAGGGGCCACCTGGACAGCTGGTCCAGTGAGCCTTTGATAACTTGAAAGGGAGGACTATATAGTGACCTAGTTGGACGGCTGAGTCATGAAGAGGGAGTGCTGTGAATTATGGGAAGATAGATCACTACAGCGATGGAGTGCCCATTGGCAAGGGGTGCCATATGAGGAAAGAGTAGGGTGACCAGATCACACAGGTGAAATATCGGGACGTGGGGGGGCGGAGCAAAAAAAAAAAAAAAAAGGCCGCCGGAGCTCCACGCCCCACCCCCCCGCACCAGCTTGCCTCCTCTCTGTCTCCACCTCCCCCCTCCCTCCAGCGCTTGCGCCGCCATACAGCTGATCAGCGCAAGCCTGGGAGGGAGGAGGAGGAATGTGGCATACTTGGGGAAGAGGCGGGGCCAGGGCGGGGATATGGGGAGGGATCCAATGGGGCAGTGAGGGGGCGAGACTGGGGGCACGGGGCCAGGGCGGGGATTTGAGGAGGGATCCAATGGGGGAAGGAGGGGGCGGAGTCGGGGCGGGGAGGGCGCGAGCCCCCTCCGGGCTCTGCTCCACCTGTGAGCAGAGGCAAAATATCGGGACAATTCACGTCCCGACCGAAGGTAGGTCGGGACGCAGGACAAATAAGCAAATATCGGGACAGTCCCGATAAAATCGGGACGTATGGTCACCCTAAGAAAGAGCCACATGGCATGTTTGGCCAGAAGGAGGTGCTCTTGCAGTGAGTGAACCCTGTTAAAATATATTTTTCAAACCTGTGGTTCCTTGCTAAAAACTTGCAATAGTAATATGTTTTATATTAATATGGGCACAGAGGCCCAAATGCAATATATTCTGTCTGATATGTGAAACATATACCATGTGGACACTTTAAGGATTTCCTTATGTTGCTTAAACATTTTAGAACTTTGGAGATGAGGCACATCTTGTCTGGGATTTTGTTTCCTGTTGTCATGGGAAGTTACAGAGTATTGATGAATGATACTGCTCATTGAGGCTGTTATTCAGTACAAAATTTACTTAGCATATTGGGGCCTAGCACAAAAGGGTGCTGGTCCATGGCTGGGGCTCCTGAGTGCTACCATGATACAAATACATAGATTAATAATATTTAACTTTGGGGAAAATACTGAGTAGGTCACTGTCATGGAAATCAGAACACAAGCCATGATGAAACCTGATTTGTGATGACAAAACTGCTCTTCTAATCCAATCTTCTAAAAGAAAAAGAATAAGGATTTTTTGGTTGGGTTTTTTTCCTGCGGGCAGAGGGACTTGGTGTGCTTAAGACTCTTTGACTGTCTTGCTGATGCTATTTTTTTCTTTTCCTGGGTACCCTATGCTGTTCTGTTATGTGTGAAGTTACAACCATCATCAAATCCATCACCATTTTCAAGTTCTTGCATCATTGCCAGAGTCTGAGTTCCTTGATTATGACAAAATAATCCAATGCAGAATGAAGTTTCAAGGAAAATAAAATCCTTCATAACCTTTAGTGGTCTTCATTTTATTGGCATGGCCTTGGGACCAGTGATATCTCCTTTTTGTGACAGCAAAATCTGCATTGGCACTTGTTAGAAGCCCTAGGAGTTAGACTCCCATCTCTTTATATTTACTTTTTAAAATAGATTTTTGTATCTAAAATACATGCAAGAAGAGACTTAATATTTCATCACCAGTATAGTTCATCCACCTTAACATTGTCTTTAACATGTTTTACTCACTCTCTGAAGATTTGCAAAGGGGTTAGGTGTCACTGGGAAGGATGGAGAAGGATTACATGAGGTTTATCAATTGTGGGGTTAGGAGAGCAGACTGGTAGTGTTTTGTCATTAATGTGGGGGATGTGGAAAGTTCTGGAACCTGAAAAAAGGAAACCTGAGTGAGTTCCATCTCTAAGTCATCTCCAGCACCATATCCAAGTACCACTGAGGAGTCTACAGGGTTTTCCCATTGGGAAATGGTTAGACTGTAATGTGGGTGATGTATAAAAATGGTGCATTTTAGAACACACAATCTGAAAAAAACTACTATCTGTGAAGGATTTCATGAAAACAAGTTGTTTATAGAAAATTTATGAGTGCCTATGTTGCCATGGAATGGGGGGCTTGATATGGTCTGATCTTGCTTTCATCCTTGTACAGCAATAAATTAAGGGCACTTCTAAACATGCTCTTTAGTCTTTTGATGTGATAAAGTCACTGCTGCTTTAGCGTTTCATACTGGAGCATGAATTATGCAGTCTGGGCACTAGAAATGCTGCAAACAGGCTACATCTGAAAGTGCTAATTTAACAGCTGTGATGTGGAATGAAAATCTATCTATTTTGATCATATTTTCCTGGTAGGAGTGGGGAACGGAGAGGTTCAGTGCTCTAATAGGAAAATAACCACGATCAGACTCCTTGTCACTGGAGGGTGTTGAAGAATTTAGCTACTACGGAGAGGGGTCAGGCTGAGAACTGGTCAAAAAGAGATTTCTGGGGTGGGTGGACAGGTCCCTCATCATTAGGGGTGTGCTAGTTAGTAATCCATATCGTGGAAGAAAGTCTTTTATAGCCAGAAATCCTGGAGTTTTCAGAGAATCCAGTGAAATTGCACGTGTTCTGATTTCAGTCACTTTCGTTTGTATCGCTGCAGACCTGGACTCTATTGTTTGGTCATGTTACTCTCCTGTGAGAAAACATATTTTATTAAATGCAATAAGTTAATTAACCCTGATATCACTGACCTGCCTCTGTCACTGAGAAAGCTGGAACTCTGACAGTTTTATATTTTGTAGGGCTCTTATGTGAACTGCAATGGCATCCTACTTAACAATCCTTATTATCTAACAAATGCTGAAAATGGGACCATTTTCTATCTCCTTTAGCACTAGATTTAACATAGATTTTTCAGAACTGCTATGACATTTAGAAATGGGAATTCAGGGTTCATTTGTAGATTTGCATATTATGCCAAGTGTATATTATGTTCCTCCTCGCCCCGCATTTTCTAGCTCTGCAGATTAAAACTGTGCTTTATATTACTGTATTTCAAAGATGCATATGAAAGCAAGCTGCCATGGAAGTAAATGTTAAAAGCGCCGACCTAAATTTGGAAAGAATTAGCTTTTGTTGCTATGGAAACCTACTGTACTTCTCTCACTCTTAAAGTATACAAATTACAAAGTGATAAAAAATAACACTATTAGTCCACTTGGTGGGGCAGGAGGCACTAGAAATAACTATGTAATCTTGGTATGTGATATTGCTGTGTTTACAACATAATTATACAGAAAAAGCTTCTTGTCAGTTTCTTATTTCACCCTAATCTTTTTTCCCCATAGGTTCACATTTGTTTGCATTGTAAAAATCAGCAATTCCACATAAATAAGATGTTTAGTAATTATTTTCATTTTCGTAGCCATAAGTAAGGCTGTGCATTAATCTGGAGAACGTTATTTTTATTTCTTTGCCTTTCTAAAGTTTTAAATGAAACCCACATCTCAGCAGGTTTTCAACCACATAGATTAGAGAGGTGGAATTTTATGTTGCATTAGATGGTATTCTGAGCTTCTGTCAATGTCTGAAAATCAGCTTTTCTAGGGTATCCCCTTTTTACTTCATGGTAAAGTACTTTGTTTATAGAATGAGGTATACCATACACGAAGGAAGTAATTGTAACATGCTTGACAATCAGGGCCGGCTCCAGGCACCAGGCACCCGGCTGCCCCCCCCCGGCCCCGGCCGGCCGCCCCCCCCCCCCGGGGGGGGGGGGGGGGGCGGCCGGTGGCTTTTTTGCCTAGGGCGGCAAAAAAGCCAGAGCCGGCCCTGTTGACAATTAGGCTCTCCTCACTTGAGGAGTTGAGGGGCTTGGGAAGGAGAGCGGGTGTTCCATGTTCTTTACTTCCTTCATAAACCTTACTAATCCTTTAATATGCTTTTGGCAGCTTGAGTGTGAGAATCTGTCTTAGGGTATTAGGTGGAAAAATACATGGTTACTTAAGTCTTTGAATTGATGTTCTAAAAGTATGCAAAAATACTGGCCTTGGATCTTTACTTATGATGATTTAATTATGGCTACCATGCTGCCTTCCAAGTGCAATGCAGGTAAAGATATGCAGAACTGTGCTGTCATTTTGCAGGGGTTTGTGCCAGCCTTTTGGTGAGTTTCAGTATGCAGATTTACACATAAGATCTGTTTTGAGTTTCAAGCTGAAATGAATATAAAGTTAAACTGGAAACTGCAGTTTCACTTAGTTTGCCAGTGAAACCATACACATTTCATATCATTTTGAGGTAAACCCATGAGTCAGACCATGAGGCTAGCTTGAAAACTTCTAAAACGTTTATTTATTATTAATTATTATTATTATTTTATTATTCAAATGCTGGTAATCTTTTTTAATTAGTAATGAGAGCATCCCTGCCCCAGACAGAGAATAAGAGAAAGCTCACTAAGAGACCCAGGCAAGCATCTTAACATAAAATGTTGGGGGTGGGTGTTCTATCACTTCCCAAAATAGCATTGAGCGGGAGAGGGCATTTCACTGATGTGGGTTAGTGCTCATCATCTTTTTGGAAACCTAGTCTGCCTTCTGAGGTTTTGAGGAAACCTGAAAGCAGCCTGGTTTCCGGTTGGTTTCTAGCTTCATTGTAAAGGTTTAGCACAGCTCATGCTGCATCAATGGTCTCATTATGTTCTTTCACAGAGCACCTTTTTCAACAGCCAAACAAGGAAGATGGTATGGCCATGACTAACTTCAGAGCCATATAAAATACTGTGGGAGTGTAAAGTAGTACTAATGTCCTAAGCTCAGTGCTTAATTTGTACCAGGGTTTGACAGAGCTGAGCCCCGGCATCTCTAGGCTTGGCAGTTCATAGCCCCAGCACCTCTGGGCTTGCTGTGTCAGTTATGAGAGTAAAAAAATTGCTTGAGTCCCGGCACCATTTTCATTACAAATTAAGCACTGCCTAAGGAGGTTCTGATGCATTCACCTCCTGTTGCCTTTTTAAAGGTTCACGTTTGAGCCGGTTTGCACCTGTTTTGCTTAACTCTCCACCAAAGAAATACCAGATTGTCTGGATAGCACAATGGGACTCTCATCCTAGATTGGGGTTCCTAGATATCACTGTAATATAAATAATAAGATTGGGGCTTAGATTCTACAGTAATGATACTCTACAAATCCTAAAACAGATCCTGCTCCTCACCATTCTGCAACCCCACTGCCAACATACCAGCCGTGACCCCCTGATTGTTTCTCGGTGCCCCCCTGTGGAGGCGTCCCCCATAGATTGGGGACCTCTGCTCTAAGTGTAATTAGTTTTGGTTTGGAAGAGGATATGTCTATTTCATTACTTAAAGAACAAGGATGTCTTTTAAAATCCTTTGCATAAAGTTACAGGCACTTTCTGTTCAAAGGTCATAGTTTTAAAGGAAAAACTCATCCCTTCTCTTCACAATATGAAATGTCAAAGGCCTCACAAAATTATCTCTGTGCAGTTGCCCACAAAAGTAACTCTTGGAAGAAATGCTACTTTCATAAATTCTTAGTGGAAATGTGCTCAAAGAGACTGAGGACTAGACAAGTAGTAAAATTGCTCTTGAGGACGTGCGTGATTTGAATGGCTAAATAATCTGCTCTCTGCATGGTGAGCTTTTTCTGTGTATATCATGTCTCACAGCCCTGGTAAAGCTCCCTCTGCTGGCCCCTCACTTGATTGCTGTTTTGGTTGCACCTCACTGAGCCTGGGGTGCTTTAGATTTCCAGAGTCCACGCACTGCCTTTGACTAGGAATTTCTGTGTACATTCTCGGGGTTACAGAGCCTCTGTTTAGCACCCCCTTTTGAGAGCTGAGACTCCACGGTCCACCTGCTTCGCCCCTGGGACTAGTGCTG
Source organism: Terrapene triunguis (assembly GCF_002925995.2). Classification (NCBI taxonomy): domain Eukaryota; kingdom Metazoa; phylum Chordata; order Testudines; family Emydidae; genus Terrapene; species Terrapene triunguis. The sequence continues at coordinate 6,608,520 of NW_020664389.1, forward strand.
ATCCCCAGTAGCTCAAGAATGTGCTCTGGGGTTTACAGTTTGCATCATTAGACAGATAGTCGTAGCACATAACACACGCAAGCTTTGCAAAGGTTTCCAAACACAAGTACACAAATTCAGACAAAAATAATAGAGCATGTATATGCATTTCCTTGTCTCTGTTTCCTTGCCACTCTGCAGCGTTCTTTGGGCTTTGGTCAGAGTGTTCTGGAGTGTCCTGAATCCCCCTTCCAGCAACGCCATTAATCATGGAGTCTCTCTTAACCCTGCAGTCAGTGCCTTCTGCTTGCTCCCCCACAAAGGCCAGTGAGAGATGGTCTTTTATAGCTTCCCATCCTCAATTGTCACGTGGCCCCCTTATCAGTCTCATCAGATGAACAGAGTCCCTTACCAGATGATCCATTGCTTAGTTAACTGTCTCTTGGAATTCAGACCCGTGTGACTGCCAAGGGTACGCCATTTCAATGGACAATTGTCAAAATTTAAAGACCCTGTATGGTTAGCTCGGTCTCAGATGCAAGAATTTCTCCTCTTAATTCCTGTGGGCTTCAGTTCAATATGGACGCAAAAGACAGTGAAAAAGGCAAACAAGCTCCATGTTCAAAATGACATTTGCACAGATACATAGAAAGTTCCCAATATCAACCAGAATTCACTAACTACATAGACAGATTCCCCCAAATTATTAGTTGTTAATCTGTCTCTATCTATACCAGTGTTTCTCAAACTGGGGTCGCCGCTTGTGTAGGGAAAGCCCCTGGCGGGCCGGGCCGGTTGTTTACCTGCCCCGTCAGCAGGTCTGGCCAATCGCAGCTCCCACTGGCAACGGTTCACCGCTGCAGGCCAATGGGAGCTGCTGGAAGCAGCGGCCAGTACGTTCCTCGGCCTGCGCCGCTTCCAGCAGCCCCCATTGGCCTGGAGCAGCGAACCGCGGCCAGTGGGAGCCGCGATCGGCCGGACCTGCAGAAGGGGCAGATAAACAAACCGGCCCGGCCCACCAGGGGCTTTCCCTACACAAGCAGCGACCCCAGTTTGAGAAACATTGATCTATACCAGGGGTCGGCAACGTTTGGCACGCGGCTCACCAGGGTAAGCACCCTAGCGGGCCGGGCCAGTTTATTTACCTGCTGATGCAGAGGTTCAGCCGATCGCAGCCCCCACTGGCCGCAGTTCGCCGTCCCAGGCCAATGGGGGTGGCAGGAAGCCGTGGCCAGCACATTCCTCAGCACGCACCGCTTCCCGCCGCCCCCATTGGCCCGGGACGGCGAACCGTGG
>NW_020664389.1:6612794-6613089 GCF_002925995.2 Terrapene triunguis
GGGTCGGCAACGTTTGGCACGCGGCTCACCAGGGTAAGCACCCTAGCGGGCCGGGCCAGTTTATTTACCTGCTGACATGGCAGGTTCGGCCGATCGCGGCCCCCACTGGCCACGGTTCGCCGTCCCGGGCCAATGGGGGCGGCGGGAAGCGGTGCGTGCTGAGGAATGTGCTGGCCACGGCTTCCTGCCACCCCCATTGGCCTGGGACGGCGAACTGCGGCCAGTGGGGGCTGCGATCGGCTGAACCTCTGCATCAGCAGGTAAATAAACTGGCCCGGCCCGCTAGGGTGCTTAC